>NW_020312063.1:0-123356 GCF_002999335.1 Cyclospora cayetanensis | reverse complement strand
ATGTGTGTAAATGCTGGTGTGTTGTTTGTTGTAACAATTTGGCTCGACGGTGTGTCTGTCTATGTATGTGTGTAAATGCTGGTGTGTTGTTTGTTGTAACAATTTGGCTCGACGGTGTGTCTGTCTATGTATGTGTGTAAATGCTGGTGTGTTGTTTGTTGTAACAATTTGGCTCGACGGTGTGTCTGTCTAAGTAAGTATGTCTGTGTGTGTGTGTTGTTTGTTGTAATAATTTGGCTCGACGGTGTGTCTGTCTATGTATGTGTGTAAATGCTGGTGTGTTGTTTGTTGTAACAATTTGGCTCGACGGTGTGTCTGTCTAAGTAAGTATGTCTGTGTGTGTGTGTAAAAGTTGGGGTACTTGTCGCGGTGGTGGTACTATTCGAGGAGGGGCTGAGCAAATGTCGGGGTATAGTTGGTTTGTTCGTTCGCGTGGTTGCTTTTTTTTAGGATGGCGATCAAGAGTGGGTGCCGCCTCGCGTTTTTCTGCAAGAGTTGCTCTTGCAGTCTTTGAGGCCAGCTCAGCATCCGTCTGCGTCTCCCTTTGTGAGTTTATTTCGTGCTGATTTGAGGCCTTTTTTGTCTTTGGATCGCGAGAAGCGGCAGCTGCGAAACTTCCGCCTCAACGCCCCTCCAGCAACGCTGAACTGGGAAGACGAGGCAGCCGTGTTGCTGCAGCAGCAGCAGCAGCAGCTCTCGCCGGCTGCGCGTGCTCGCAGGAGGGCTTCCGTGGCAGGCATTCCTGCCAAAGGCAGTGGCGTGAGCGGCAGCAGCTCAGTGGGGTTGCGAGCAAGCAAGCGTTTGCGGCACAAGCGTGGATCTGACGGGGAAGACTCTCCTGGAAGTCTGCGGAGCAGCCATCTAGACGCATCAGCTGCCTCTGCATCAGCAAGTGGGCCCCCTGCATTCCCCGTCTCACCTGTTGGAGGGGCTTCTGCTCTCGGAGTTGCGCTGCAGCCGTCCTCTTCCAGCAGCGGCAGCAAGCAGTGCGTCGAAGGAGGCCCTCTCGAGGAGGGGGGGGGAGGGGCCCCCTTCAGCAGGGGCCTCTCCCCTCTCGCTGCTGCGGGAAGCTCTGCAGCAGGCACTTTGGCTGGAAGCTCCTCCCTAGGAGCAGGAGGAGGAGCAGCAGCGACACAAGCAGCAGCGACACAAGCAGCAGCAGCAGTGCCGGTGACAGCGGTGATGGTCGATGTGCCTCCCCGAGGGATTGTTCGGTATGACGCCCGTCAGCAAGCGTGGATTGGGGAGTGCATGCGGCCGAACGGAGTCTGGATACAGCGGTGCTTCCCCTGCAAGAAGGTTGGAAGGCGAAAGGCAGAGATGCAAGCCAGACGGTTCGCGGGCTTAGATGTTGCTGTGGCTGCTGCTGCTGCACCTGCAGCAGCTGCTGCTGCAGCAACGCCGAGGACTCGGCAGCAGCAGCAGCAGCTGCTGCTGCAGGTGCAGCAGCAGCAGCGGAAGCGGCGGACTGGCGTCTCCAGACACCGTCGGGGCAGCTACTCAGACAGCGACAGCAGCATGATCTCTCTGCTCTCGGATTCGTTGTCAGACGGGGGTGAGTCGGAGCGCAGCAGCAACAGCAGCCCACGCAGTCGGGGAGCCTCAAAGGCCAGCGGCGCAGCAGCAGCAGCAGCAGCAGCAGCAGCGCCAGCAGCAGCAGGAGCAGCAGCAGCAGCAGCAGCCGGCACGGGCCGACATCTCTCTGCTCTGCCGTATGGGGGGGGGGGGCCCCTGAGGGCCCCCCGTGTGGGCTTTCCCCCAGCACGCGGCCTGCTGGGTGTCGGGTTCCCCCCTGCGTCGGGCGCAGGGGGGGGCCCCCCGGGGGGCCCCTTCCCCAGGCCTGGGCTCCCTCTGAGCGATGAGGAGAGGCAAGCCATCTGTCTGGATGTGCTGCTTTCTCTCGCTCGCCACATGAGTGCTTGGAGGTATCGAGACGGGTGGGGGGGAGGCGCTTTCCACACGCACTTTGGCCGCCTCTCCAGTGGTGCTTTGAGCAAAGTCGAGATCGAGAGTTACTGGCAGCTGATGGGGCCCCTCTTGGGGGCCCTGGGGCTAACGCCGGTCCTCGGAGGGGCCCCCCTCATAGACGCGGCAGTGAAGACAGCCGTTCGAGAAAATCCACAGCTGATCGAGGAGGCCCTGAGGAAGCTGGACGCAGCTGCTGCCGCCGAGCAGCAGGAGCTGCAGCAGCCTCATGTGCAGCAGCAGCAGCAGCTGCAGCAACAGCAGCAGCTGCCTGACGGCGGCAATTCGAAGCCCTTAGTTGCAGAGCATGGGCCGCTAGATCCAGCAGCAGCAGCTGCAGCTGCAGCTGCAGCTGCTGCACCTTTGCCTTTCTGCGCTCCTGCAGAGCTGTCGGCTCCGCATGCAGCCGGTGTTGCTGTTGTTCCTTCCGCGACTTTGGACAGCAGCAGCAACAGCAGGGAGTGCATGCTGCATCAGGGGAGTGGGGGCCTTCTCATTGCCGATGGGCCCCCTACTGCGGCTCCTGATCAGCTGGTAAACACACCCTGCTGGCTGCCTGCAGAAGCAGTGTCGGATCCGGCAACAGAATCGCAAGCAGCTACAGCTACAGCAGCATCAGCTACAGCTACAGCAGCAGTAGCAGTGCAGCATGGCAGCACGGCACGCTCCACCACTGCAGAGGGTGCAGCCCTTCCCGCGGCAGCGGTGCGAAGTGAAGGTTTTTCTGAGGTAGCTGCAGAGGGAGACGAAGTGGGTCGTTCTCCACACGCAACATCACCCGAAGCCAGCTGGAATGGGGCCCCTCTAGAGGCGGCCGCAGTTGTACGGCCTCTTCCGGGGGGCCTCCCGCATGAATGCGATCCGCTCGAAAAAGACTCGGGAGGCCCTGAAGGGGGCCCCAGGGGGGCCCCCGAAGGAGCGCGGCCGTCTCTGGCCCCCTCGGCGGGCAGTGCTACCGACTAATAGCCTGTCGGTTCGCGTGTTGGTTTGTCCTACTCCATGAGGGGTGGCGGTGCGAAGAATGCGAGCTGTATACATAGGAAGTGCATGCCTTACGCGATTGAAAGCGGCGGAAAAAGGAGGCGATGGTGCTGCCTTCCTTCCGCCTTTTTTAATCTCTCTGCATGCATGGATGCCGCCTCAGCAGCCGTAGCAGCATCCACAACTCTGCGGCTGCATCGCCTAGGTATATCCGAGCTTCCTCCAGAATACATACCTATTCGCCTAGGCCTACAAATGCAGATAAATGCATGTCTACGTCCAAACGTTCAGCTCGTGCGCGCATTCATCCGGCGCCTCTTGGAATGTTTTTGGCATTTGCTCACACACACGCATTCGCCGTCGAGATACATGCATAGTGTACGTCACGACAGCTATTTTAGAGCTATTTAGCTACATGTAGTGGGATCTGGACCGTCTCTGTTCTCCGCTATTTCTGTGTTTTCTCTCGTGCCTCCCTCCCTGTATGGCGGTATTCTTATTATAGACCTCCTCCTCTTCCTCTTCCTTGCTGGTCTATCCACCTATTTTTCCATTCGGGCTCTTTCGGAAGAGGGGAAAAGAGGAAATACTCTCTTCTGTAAAGGCACAGGAGATACAGAGGGGGGGGCGGCGCTCGGGTATCCCAAGGACTGCGAAACACCTCTCTGCCTTCCGTTCCCTCTCGAATTGCTCTCCCCTCTGTTTCTTCTTGAATTATGCGCCCCTGTACTCCACTTTTCCCGTGTGAGGATTGTCTCGGTCCGGCGTTGAGTCCTCGACAGCGCTCCTAGCGAATAGCCAATTAGGTGGGGGCGTGTTGAGCTCGGGGGTTGCTGCCTCTAGCAGCTTAGAGGCTCCAGAGAGACGGGACATAGTGAGAGACAGCCGCGCACACACAAGGCGCACTGTATGCAGCATCGACTCGAAAAGGAGCCGACGGGGGGGATGGCGAAGCAGCTCGGTAACAGGGGACGTCGGCGGTGCTGGGCAAAGGATGAAAAAACGCAGATCACCAAGACTTTCACATGATAAAAGCCCTTATTTACGCTGTTACAATACAGAATTCACATTTTATTCTATATGATCGCGTTTTGTTGTACTGCTCTAACAGCCGCCCCCGGCTGACCCTCATGGCCATTCGCGGATACGTCCCCGCGGTGTCGTCTGCTCCTGTAACGGCCTCCTCGCATCCTTGCCAGCTTCAAAAAGAATTGCAAGCGTATGATTAAGCTGAATATATGTTTTTTCCAGTGGAAGGTTCCCGGGTGTATCTCTGAAGGAGGAAGAGCGCGGGAGGGGGCCCCGTGTTCCTGACCCTTGTACCTCCTCTCCCTTCGTCAGCGTGCTTGAAGCAGTTCATTCTATGTGTTTTCGACAAGGAAACCTTCCTCGCCTCACCGCTGCCCTTCCCGGCTCGTAGGCCTTCGCACTTTCTTGCCGTTGCCGGCTCCTGCACGCCAGCACCCCCTACGCGCTGAAACCAGTGCGTTACCGCCGTGGCTCCTCTCATGTCGATCCGTTCCTTTGGCGACTCGTCGGACAGTCCCTTAGTTTGGGGGGCCCTTCTGCTACTCCTTCGCCGCCTCGAGGGGCCCCCTCCGTCTGTCCGCTCCCGTTTCAGCCACAGAGGAGCGAGCTCCCCAACTTTCTCCCCCTGTGGAGGCAACCCTTTCTTAGCTGTCTCTATACCCGCGCGCTCCAATGTCGTATACGGGGTTCGTGCGTGCGGGAGCCTCCCCCTTGGGGGCCCTCCGTGAGGTGAACCGTTGGGGACGTCGCACTGGCGTCCATCGAGTTGCCCTGCTGTCTCAGTATTACGAGAAGCCGACAACGCGAAGGAATCGTATTGCAGAGGAGAGAGCCTATGCGGCGAAGCGCTCCTATCTCAAGTATGCAGCAGAAATGATCAAGTACTCCATCAACAAGTAAGAGACTCCGCTCAAACTGCAGACTCCCTGGCCCCTTGTATCTCATCCCTTCGCCTTCTTCCCGTTCGTTTACAGGTCCCCCCGTGAATCCACGCACGCGAGCTGTGCAAGAATATAGCCTCCTCCCCCTCCCCCCTCCCCATTCTCCAGGCCGCTGCATCTAATGCAAAGATGCTTCCGCTTGTGGCTGCACACCTACTACAATTGCATCGCAGCCATCTGCTCCTGCCTTGCCCCTCGGACGCGCTTGACGAACAACGCCTCCCTTCGCTGGCACCGAAGCCCTTCCTCTCTGCCGAAGAGTCTATCCAGAGACTGCAGGAAGTGGACGCTCAGCTGAGAGACACGGAAGCTACAATCAAGCTGATGGATACGCACAGCCCCCTTACTGCTGCCGAGGTAAAACGCATGCACGGACCTTTCAGAGTGCCATGCGGAGGCCTGAAGGAAGGCCAGTAGAGCACTCAGGTTGTCTCTTGGGCACTTGTGTGCATTCAAGGTGCTGAAGACAGCCTCCATGCCGCCTTTTTCTCTTTCTTTCACTTTCTCTGTCTCTCTCTTTCACTCTCTATTTTGCTCTGCTTCTTTCTTTCTGTTTTTCACTCTCTTTTTCTCGCTCCCTCTCTGTCTCTGGGGTCTCCTCTCACTGCCAGAGTGTATGCGGCTGTCTTGTTGCAGAGGAGCACGTCTTCGTCACGTTTTGTGTCGGCGTCTCGTGTGCTCTCTGAGGTTCATCACGCTGTGGGCTCAGTTCCTTCACTGGCCTCTCTGAAAAGGAGGTTGCAAACCAGGGGGTGGATCCCTGGAGAGGTAAACGCCCTTTGGATACAGCTCAGAGTGTATACCGACTTGGTTCTAGAGAGGCAGCGCTTGAGAGATAGTATTGCTGCTGCTGAAGGAAGAGCAGCAAAATGGAGTCAGGGCTATTCGGAAGCAGAGACTGCGAAGATTGCCCAATTCGCGCGACGAGACACAAAGTGACGCACAGTGGCGGACGCTCACTGAGGTCTGCCGAATCGGCTCGATAAAAGGGAGGCGGGAGGGAATGGAGGGGGAAGGGGGGACGGTGCTTTCGACTGCGCAAACAAGGGCGTAGCAAGTTTCCCCGACAGGCAGGGTACGCTCTGCCTCCCGTGTAAGAATGGTGGGCCCTCTGCAAGAGGGAAGAGAGCATCCCTCTCTTTCTTGTGCTTGCGTATCGGCCATGAAAGAGTCATTGGAAGGTGCTAAGGTGCTAAATGTTCCTGCACCGTCGTCGACCCTTCCGTTTTGGACAGAACGGCGGAGAGACACCCCTCGAGCCAGATGATGTGCAGCATTTAGAACCGCGAGGGGAGGCGGGGGCGCAGAGAGTTACTGACTTAGCTCCCTTTTATCTAGGGTAGAAACAATGCCCTCGAGGGAAAGGGGTGGCAGGAGAGGGGCCATGAGAGGCAAGCCATAGCTGGGCTTCTTCGTGTGCGTTGCAGTTCCGCTAGTATAGACCATTACAGAGACTACGGGGAAGTGAAAAAGAAATAGATACAACACACTCCGGATTGTCTACTAATTCCCAAATGTACTCGCTTTGGTGCAATAATGAGAAGAGCGACCGCGCTGCGTGTTGAGCTGCACAGACTCACCTACGCTTGCGCCGCGTTCTAGGCGGGAAAACGGCGACGAAAGCCTGCCTTGCGACATTTGAGTAGGAATCGACGTAGCATTAAGCGGGCTGAGCAGCAATGTACAGGTGGACTGAGAACCAACGTTAGCTGTGACAAAAAGCTAAAGGTCCTACTGGGACTTGAACCCAGGTCGGCGGATTCAGAGTCCGCAGTGCTAACCGCTACACCATAGAACCGCACGATTGCACAGAAACGCCTGCCCCAGTTGCTTATGTTGTTTAAATTAAAAAGAAATAGCTCCAGCAATTATGCACTGAGAAATCCTCTTCACGTAGGAGCGAATCCTTCTTACGAAGAAGGCTTCACTAGCTCCCTCCTCCTTGCATTTGAGAAACCAGCATCTTCTGTCTCTAGAGAAGCTTCTGCTTTTTGACGCTCCACAGTAATTTAAAAGACCCCAGAGGCTTACAGTGCTGCTACTTCACCCTTCAGAACAGTTAGAGCGGCTTCGGTTGTGGTGGAAGTCGAGGAATGGTAAAGCCTGTGGCGTTTCATAACGATTCGTGATATATTCAGCCAGCCAGTACAAAGGCGAGCTGCCTGGCTCGTCCTTCCAGCAACACAGTTGCGTTTGCTGGCTTGATGCTCTCTGGGTAGGCTCTTTCACAGCCGTAGCGCTCTACCCACCGTCTCATCATACACCAAGACCTTCATCGATTAGACCCGCAGGTAGGAAAACCACCTGGGAGTACAATCGGGAGAGTACTAGGAACCATGGCACGCTTCCTGCGGGACAAAAATGCCTCTAAGCGTTTGTCAACTGAGAAGAAAAAACAAAAGATTCCGCGGGCATATCCCTCATCCTTGATGCAGCAGGGCAGCTCTCGTACGCGAAGGATGGATTCCCGAAGCAAAGTGGTATGCAAGCGACGATGAAGACACGCCCTATACGCGGGTGAGCTCACCCATAAAGCTACCAACTACTATTTTAAAGTTGCAGCCGCAATGTTCCCTGTATAGTGGAAGGGCCTTCACGTCGTGTGGTGACACAGAAAGTCATTTGGCAGCAAGAATAGAGGTGTTTCGCTGTTGCACGACATGCATTTCTCCCGGTCAGGGGGCCTACATGCTGCAGTTCACGATGCTGAGCGATTTAGTACAGCACCTACTACTCTCTCCGTAGGGAAACACGACCCCCAACTCAATTCCAACTAAAAGTTTCCAATCTTCTTCCAAGGAGCACCTTGCTTGGTGCTCTCAGAGTTCTGATATGTGGGGGTCATGTAGGGTGCGCGCCCCTGCACCCTCTGAGCGCTCCGCTAATTCAGACGTAGTTGTACATTGCAACTAGCTCACATGCCTACAAAACTGTGTCTTGTTGTATAGAGCTCACATGTCCCTGCACTTACAAGAATACAAAGAACCAAGCCTCACTATCAGCCCTCTAGTAATTCTCAGTTAGGCATACCTAGGGTAGTCGAGCCCGCTACAAACGTATTCCTCTGAACAGCTCTTATTGTCGCGAAAACCAGCAGCCCACTGCGAGGTGGAAGAGCATGTCACCAAGGTGTATTCAGGTATGAGGCGAGCGTCTGGCGCCAGTTATACAGAAGAGATATTCTGCCTGAACCCCAGGCGAAACATTACCAAAAGTTGCATGGGCGTGGGGGCAGGGCCGAAAATGTGTAACACGGGTCCTTTCTAGGAAGTGCGTCTTCCAGATCGGAAACATGCATGAAAGCGCGTCAGAATAAAATAACAGAAAACGCTAGTAAAAAAACTCTGTGCGCTGTGGAACAATTAACTGCATAAGCTGCTTTTGCTGGCTGTGGTGAGACGCGCTACACGAGGAGCCCCTTCAGCATTAATGAGTACTGTTTTGCAATAGACTGAATCTAGGGCTTGACGTTCCTAGTTCTCGGCTTCAGAGTAGTACTAGTCATACAACCGTTGTATACTGAGAGGGCAGTACTCCACGGTGCATTTTGTGACTCTGTTCGCATGCTGGGACAACCTGTGGTG
Source organism: Cyclospora cayetanensis (assembly GCF_002999335.1). Lineage (NCBI taxonomy): Eukaryota > Apicomplexa > Conoidasida > Eucoccidiorida > Eimeriidae > Cyclospora > Cyclospora cayetanensis. The sequence continues at coordinate 114,856 of NW_020312063.1, read as the reverse complement.
AAGGTGAATCAAGGGTACCTTTTTTCCTAGGCTCTGACGTGGTTTGGGGAATATGGCGTCGTTTAAAAGGTAACAGCAGTAGTGCTGGAACGATCTCCCTGAGCACACGATCCTTCACTGATAGCAGGTAACACTCTACCCTCCAAAAAAGTGTGCCACTATTTTTTAAGAGGCTAAGCTTTTGGGACATGGAAGCGATGGCTGGTCTGCAGATTCTACGGGAAAACCGAGGAAGTCCGTTTTGGGGGTTTTCAGCGAATTCGGTTTCCGTGGAGACAACACGGAAAAGAGAAGTGCAAACGAAGGTGGGAAGCATGAGAGTAGGAGTCCTCCACTTAAAAAGGAGAGCAGTCTGGCAAGACCTCTGGAGGGCAGGAGTATTTGTAAGTCACATTGTTTTTGCCAATCCAGACAGTCCGGCTGACCAGTTCAGCAGGAATTTGGCGGGCATTGGCGCTCTTGTGGTAAATTGAGGAAATGCAGCTGCAGCCAAAGAATTATTTTAAAGCAAATTCTTATTTTAGCCTTTCGCTAAAGCATTCGCTGCATAATGCATAGAGCATGCGCAAATCTGCGTTACAGCACTCCGCGGGAGGGGCCAAGTTAGTACCCAGAAAAAGAGCAAAACTTGAAGACCTGTAGCCACTCATGGCATCAAGGATAGCTGACGCTCTCAAAGCTGACATTTTTTCACGGAAAAAATAATACCAGAAGCTCTAGCCCTAGACATTGACTCCCACGGATCGGGCCATGTCGCTGCACTGGCGTGCCAGCTGTGCATGTAGGACCTCGGTGACTGCTGCATGACCTGAAAAGAATGAAATGTCCACCCACTTCTCTGTCCTTCTTTAAAATCTACATGAACACCATACTCGGAAGGAATTGTCCACTTTGCCTGTCGTTCATATGAGCTGAATGCCTCGGTTTTCTCTGCGGTCACATCGCGGGCACTACCATGCGGCTGCTAAAGACGCACTTGATTCGGGCACATCTTTCCATGTTTAGACACGAATGCTTAAAAAGCGCTTTTTTCATTTGGAAGCCAAGGCGCCTGCGTGTCAGTTTTGCCGTATGTTATCTCCCGAGACTACCGCAGCGTTTTTCAGCCTTTTGAATCATTGAAATGAACCGGAGCCACCTTGGAGAGGTCTTGTGGATTTCTGACGCGACGTAGTCCCAGAAAGGGATTCTGACATTACATGCGTTTTGAGTTTTAGCATTGAAAACACCCAGAACAGACGAGTACTGGGAATTTTCTTTTCCATTCCAGGAGGGCCTGCTGTGCCCGGCGCAAACGCAGGCGAACTGCAGACCAGTTAAAGCGCCCTTTCCTGCATTGCAGAGCAGATGCTTGAAAGATGTCGGCAATCAGTGTCTTCCAGAGAAAGGAAGAAAGTGTCACGACGTATACCTCGTCCTCGCTGCCAGAGAGGGGGGCTGTGGGCCTAGTGAACATTGGCAACACGTGTTACTGCAATGCAGTGATGCAGGTATTGTTTTCAGCTAAGGCCTTTTGTCTTTGGTTTCTTCAAGGAGATATTCGGCGGCTCGCTTCTAACCCCAGATCACGCTTCCATGGCCGTCTTTGCCATGCCTGGGTGAAAGTGTTACAAGAAGTGTATGAGCAGCCGTTAAAGCCCAAGAACCCACAGCCGTTGAACTGCAAAGCTCTTTTAAATGTTATGCGTTCCGAGCATCCCGTCTTTTCAATCAATAAACAGTGTGACAGCCATGAGTTTTTACGCGCTTTCCTCGACGGTATTTCTGCCGACTGCAACAGAGTCATCAAGCCCCGAAAGCGCGTGGAATTAGATGACAGACAGGGGGAGAGCATGAGAAGCTGCAGCGAAAGATTTTGGCAAGCTGCGCTGAGAGATGAACAGTCAGTTGTTACAGATATGTTCGGCGGCCAGCATGCCACAAAGATCACATGCTTAAGATGCAGCAATGTCAGATACAGATTCGACAGCTTCCTCGATATGCCGGTGGAATTCAGTAGCCAGGAGGACTCTACCAGGGAAAGCCTTGAAGATATGATTGAAAATTGCTATGTTAGACGCTTTGTAAGCCGGAAGTGCATGCGCCTGCCCTTTTCCTGCCAGAATGACCACATACCCCCTTAGCCGCTTGGCTAACCTGCCTCTCAGCACCATCTCCTCTGCTGCAGCGCCTTAAAGGCAAACCAGCAAGCCCCTTGTTCTGCTGCATTTTGCAGTGTCATTCTTGCATCCCTCTCTTGCATTTTATTGCGCTTCCTCGTGTATCCTCAGGAGTACAAGGAGCTGGACTGTGGCATTTGCGCTGCGCGGTGCCGGTCAGAAGTCCGTCACATGCTGTACCGCCTTCCATCTGAATACCTCCTGATTCATGTAAAACGCTTTCGCTGGCTCAAAGGCATAAAGTTTGAGACAAGGATGAACAACAAAATCGTTCTCCCACGGTCAGGTACTCTTGACATGGAGCTCTACTGCCCCTTTTCCGGTACGCCAGGCCCGTTGATTCTCGAAGCATGCTGGTTGTTGTTTCATATCCTAGAAAGTAATTTTCCCCTTCTGATGCTTCATTCTTATTTGGTGTGTGCTCGTCGCATCCTGCTTCGGGGTGCTTTATGCTCCGTGGAGCCCTTCTTCGACTACATGGGCATATGAAAGCCTGCTTACACGTGTGCGACAGACGATCCCTCAACTGCAAATGCAAAATTTATTTTGGAGGGAATAGTGTGCCAGAAAGGAAGCTCTGAATCTGGCCATTACACTTCGTGAGACGCTTTGTTTCCGCTGCCGCTTCTGCCACATTTCTCCCTTCCCTTTCAGTCCTCGTTCCCACGGCCGTCCGTCGCAGTCACCTGCGCTTTGAGGGGAAGTGTTTGTGTTGCGGTTGCACTTGTTTGATGCCTTAGAGCCGCGGTTGTGGGGAGTCAGTGGCTGTACTTCAATGACGCCCACGTGCAAACCTTGCGCCAGCCCCCCGATGAAGGGACGATTTATTTGCTGCTGTACAGAAGAGCTCAGGCGTACTGTGGGTCCACACATGTGTGCCTATACACTTGAATAGGGCTTGACGTTTATCCCTTCGGGACTTTGACCTCCTTCAGTGTCTCGCGTTTCGCATTTTCCCTCCTCCTCCCCCTTTTGAGGCTGTTTGTGCCGTCCCCCATCCCCTGTGCTGCTTGTTGCTGCCGTTTTCTCATTGCGGCTGCCGTTGCAGTTCCTCCGTCATCTGCCCCCCGAGGCTTCTTCACCTTTGCGCGGAACGGCCAAGCTCAGTGGAATCCCACACTGTCAGCTTTCAAGCGCGAGACGATGAACAGTCATTCTCTAGAGGCCTGGGCAGCTCTCGTAGGCTCTGCGATGAGTGCAAGTGAAGCAGAGGGGGCGTTGATGAAGGGGCCAAGAAAGTTGAACGTTTCAGAGGCCTGTTCCGTGTCCTACGGCACTCAAAGACACCCTTCTGCCCTTTTTAGCTCGGAATGGACGCCCCTGTCGAATAATTTGAACAGCGTGATGCAGGAAGAGGGCAAAGAGAGAGCCTGGAGCGATCCCGCGTCATCGCACGTGCTGCATACAAGCGCACAGAAAGATGTTTCGTCGAGCCACTCTGCCGTATTTGAAGGGCGCAGCAGCACCCAGTGTGGTGCTGCAGCAACTGGCAGTCGGGGTCCTCCCAAAATTCCCTGCAGCAGCGTCGAGCGTTCTGATCGCCACGGGAGCACCTGCGCCTTCTGGCCGAAAACGGCTTCCTCGTCAGCCAAGACGGCCTTTCTTGAGGACGCGACGGCAGCGGAAGTCTCTTCTGATTTGCTCCGCCTTCGCATCCAGGAGCTGCCAGAGCACCCGCAGGACCGACTCTCCGCCCCCTTGTTAGGCCCTGTCCCCCCCAAGGGAGCCTCCTCGCACACGTCGTGGGAAGAGACGCTTTTTCGCGCGCCTCAGCCTCGAGCGCCCGACGACGAGCGGCAGCGGCAGGCGTTCGAAAAGACGCTTCCTTCGCTGGACCCCTCCTGGAAGGGGGGCGACTGTCTCGCCGAGCAGGGGGTGGAAGTCTACTCAATTCCATGCTTTACCCGCGCATACCGCTCCCCACCCTGTCCTGCTGAAGTCTCGGAAAAGCTCCCAAACTGGGAGCTCCAGAAACACGAATCTCCGGAGAAAGGGGTCCAGAGGGAATCCTCGCGCTTCGAAACACGAGCACACCGTCACTCAGGCTCAGCTCAGGTCGCGACATCTCGCCTTGTGTCTGCCCCCTTCCCCATTAGTCCCATGCCTGCAAGAAGGCCGGTGCGGACTAAGGTTGCACGAACAGACGAAGCAGCAGTAGCGGCTCTTCTGGAGGAGGATTCCTGGGGGCAGGAAAGGAATTGCAACAGTATGGGCGGACGGGAACACCACAGCGGGTAGTGGCGCGCGAGCAAGTGCACGCTTACCTCCCGCAGGGGCGACGGTTGAAACGGAAACATCACCTTCCTGCCTGAACGGAGGGAGAGAGCTGGGGGGAGGGGCGGTCCAGAAAGAGACACAAAGGGCAGCTGACTCATCGTCGTGTACTCAGACCAACCCGCAGGTGAGTGGACGGCTGTACTTCTTGCAACAACGGCCAAGACAACGCGTGAAGCATCTTCACATTGCTCTGCCTTCGATATCTAGCAGCATTCCTGTTTATGGGCTCCCTGCTGCCCCTTAAGGTCCATTTCAATGAGTGTGAATATGTTTCTACCTTCTTTGCTGGCTAGATCGAATGCCTCTGGAGTGAATACATGAGAGCGATTCCACCAAGCTACTAGTGCAGTAGCTTGATGGACGCCCCGGTGTGTCAGCTGTCGATTCATGGGGGGACAGTGTTTTAAGGGGTCCGGTGGGTGGCTCCCCTGGGAATCCTTCAGAGAGGACGCCTATCAGTGAGAGGCCCCTTTTCTCCCTTTGGCTTCAAGTGCTTTCCCCATTCGGGAAGGAAAGCTCTCCGGATCTCGATGAAGCCAGTTTGCTTCTACATTTCAGGGAGAGGCGCCAGTAACTGACACTGCGCAGGCGTCTCAGGGACGACCTGTTTCCTGTACACTTCAAATGTATGTGCAAGCAGTGGAGTGACTACACCGCTTCGCTCGGTGCCCAGGAATTCCCCCTTTGTTTCTGCTTGCATTGTGTATGTATTCACTATATACAACGCGCTGATACATTGAAGCTAGATGAATTGATACCTCCACGGTGTCTGCACGGTCCACGTATACTTCCACGCCCTGGCCTCACACGATACATCACGCCGTCAGTCCCGTACAAGCACCCCTCCGCACGCCGTTTGGTGTGAGCATATAGCTTAGGGGCCATCTGTGCATTAGGGATGGCTCAAGGGTTTTGCAAGCGAACCCAAAACACGTGTTTGCTGAGTAGAAATAGATTCGGCACAAGATCTGGACAGGCAGGACAGGATGACGTTAACGCAAATCGATGCTACATCCTTGTTGAGTAATAGCGTGTATTAACAAAGAGTGGCCCCTGAACTACCACATGGCCTCATTGATGATTGTGTGGGTGTGCGAAGTCAGATGCCCACAATGGCCAGCGCTATGTTTAAGGATCATCATGAGCTGCGCAATAATGCGTGTCTCCCCCAATAGAAAGCCCAACAAACAAGGAACAGATAGCCTCTCACTTGAGTGTTTTCTCCGTTAGTGCCATCCGTCGATCAGATCCACATACTCTGATCGGAAGGGCCCTGACACGAAGTCGGAGCCAGTTGAGCTCCCACCCCCCTTCTATAGCCAAGGTTCGAACTGGATGAATTTTTTCATGTCTTCTATCCTCCAAGCCTACTACTTAACATTGTTTGGCCAAAAATGAACCATGGAATAAATACAAAATGGGAATTACAATTAAGAAGGAGTGAGCCCAGAGCGACTCGAACGCCCAGCCTTCTGATCTGGAGTCAGACGCGCTACCATTGCGCCATAGGCCCTGGAAGTACGCGCGGGTTCTTATCTTCATGGCCGAAATTCTTCAGCAAACATGCCCAGTACAACACCACTATTGGGCATGAAATGTGATGCAGTGTAATTGATTGACTCGCTAGGGTGAAAAAAATGCTCTTTTGCATGCAGGATTTCGGGTGACCACTCACGTTTAGTCGAGTGTCAGTCCAAAATGCCAACTCTCGGGTAGTGACATACTCAGGAAAACATTTTTCTACGCTTTCCTTGCCTCTTGAGATCCTTCTACAAAAGCCTCTAGAACTCCTAAAATTGACTTTCAAGTAAAATGTCGCCTATGACGGGGTAGAGCTGTAGAAAATGTTGCGTACTGCCGATTCCTCCAAATTTCTGCTTCTTGCCTGTTTTCGCATCAGCACCGGTTTGTACATGTTTCTTAGCTGTATGATAGCTCTTTTTTCTTCGGTCATGGACTAAGGCATAGGGAACCAGGCATTCTTACACAGAGCACGGGGGATCTAGTCTCCCCGTGTTTTCCTAATCAAGGATTATCTTGGTCACGAATCGTCCCCGAGGAAGACTTCGGTACTAGAAGCGTGTCAGTCCTCTCCTCTGTGACGCGTCTGCTCTAGCTTGGATCGTTGTTCGGAGTCATAGGTGAAGCGTTTACGTGAGGGCTTTAGCTGCGGGAAACAGTGAGGAGTGTGTGGAGGGATCGACAAAGGAGCAGTATAAGAGAATAACTCAGGGAAGATGGCGAAGAATATAGTTGGGAGCTGGGGAGCACAAGCATATACAGTGAAACTGTACATTGCAAGAACAAGAGAAACTTGAGAAGGGTGAAGAAAACATTCAAGGAATGCAGGCAGTGCCTTACCCTTCGTTTTTTCTCTGCTTCCTCGATTATTCTCTCTTTGCTTTCAGGCCTTGATATAAAACCGAAGGGACTGCTGGTCAGCGGCTGTAGAGAATTGAGCTACGGTTCTAAGCAGTTCCTACAGCCTCTATTTCTTTAGCTTAAGATTTAATAAAGAACCATGTGTTTGGTTTGTCTGTCCGTATATCTCGTTTACTGCAGAGTAGCGTTCGCTCGATACAAAAAGATACACTGTCATGCGTGTAGTGATGCACTAGATGTGTGCAACTATCAGTCAGTGCTCGTAGCCGAGAGGGTGCAGCTACGTGTTATCTGGCTGCCCCGCTCTACTCGTGTTGGAAGGTCTGTGAGGCGGTGGTAGGAAAAAGAGAAAGCCAATTTGAGAAGCATGCAGTAAAGTTTTATTATCTTCCAATATAGGCTAAAGGTACGCATCTCCTTGCGTAGACCTTAGGTGGAGTGTTGCAGCCGCTCTCTCCAGTCTAACAGCAGCAAGCGACCGAAGATTAAAGTATGACAGAAAAGGGAAAAACAAGTTCCTTTAAGTACATGACAGAGGATGGAATTAGGATGAGGCAACAAGACCAGCAAACCGCTAAGTAGAGCTCTCTTCACTACTGCTGCTGCTACTGCTACTGCTTTCACTTCTACTGCTTTCGCTGTGAGATTGAAGGGTCCGGCGTGCCTCCATGCGAATCGATTTAGGTAGTTTCTTTAGTGCAGCCCTCGCCTGGTCTGAACACAGCCACATCACCCCACAATCATCGGCTCTTGCGCCTTTCAGTCCTGTTTTGAGCCTCTTATGCCCTGTTTTGGGCACGCTGCTCATGGAAGCGTAGAGGGATGGTCTTTCGGAAGGGTCAAACGACAAGAGGAGGCATACCCGGGTAAGCAGCGACTGCTGTTTGTAGCCAGGCACAAGTCGCCTCAAGAGCATTGCGCTGCAGCAGCAGCGCAACCCTCGACAAAAGACCAAGAGCAACAGGAGACTCGTGAAAATATTGGGGTTGAAGTAGCGCCAACCAGTAGCCGCAAAAAGGAGAGGCCGGGGGGAAGCACAAATGGTGGACGTTCATGACCTCTGCAGTTCCTATTCCTTACCAGGGGAGAGGGAACCCAACCAAGTTTCTCTCTTGCGCGCCGCATAGAGAGAGGGGTTTCCCTGCATACACTGGGCAGAAACGAGGGGAACTTCATATGATCTTTGGACACAAAAATTTTTAAATTTTCGTCGGAACTGAAGTTTGAGATCGAGTCCACCAGGCGCTGCAGCGACCCAGAAAAACACACTCCCACCCACAGCACGTCTGCCAGAAGAAGCAAGGCACTAAGGCACAAAGTGTAAAACCTGCAAGGGGAAGGCAGTGTGTTCTATGTGAAGAGCAGCGCTTTTGATCCTTCCCATAAAGTATCTAGGTACGCCAGCCTAAGGGGAAGGCTCTGCCTCTAGTAGTTGCCCATCACTCTGCTACATCCTGTTTCCTCTTTATTATGCAAGCTGTTCTTCCTGTGTCCCGCTTCTGTCTGACCAGCAGCTCGATGAGAGTGAGGGTCTCTTCGCATGCCTGTAGACACACCGACCAGGGCATAGCAACAGATAGAAACGGGTGCTGGTAAAGAACAACATAATGAAAGATGATGATGACTAACGGAAGGATGAAGACAATACATCAGGTGCCGCTGGCTGGAGTGAGCCAGTAGGAGGGAGGATGGCAGAGGAATTATCGGTGGGGGAGCCTAACGAATCATATAAGACAACCGGTGGCTTCTCACTATATTGAATGCCGTAAAACATTCGTCTTTAGCGCCTATGAGCGGGTGTTCGTGTGATTGCTGCATGAGGAGAGTAACTACATCTGCCACATCGGCACTGAAGGTGAAGTTCAAGGGTTGAGAATCTCCTCCCTCGGGCTGCAATGGTGCAACGCATCACAGACTTTCAAAAATAGCAGTAGTGCCAGCAATGGCAGCAGCAACAGCAACGGTAAGAGTAATCGAAAGTAACAGCAATGGCAGCATCATCCATAGGGCTCACCACAAGGATCGGGGAGACGCCGCTGTACTTGCACCACCTGCGCAGAAGCCTCGGACCCCAAACGCTAAATCCTCAGCCCGTCTTATACTGCAACAAAAGATACTTGAGGGAGTGTGCGAACAGGATGCAGCCGGCTTCCAGTGTCAAATGAACCACTTACCACCAGTACGCCCACAGGCGGTGAGTGTCGTCGTACGGGCCTTAGGAAAGAAAATACAAGACGCAGGCTTACGAGGGAAGCGATGACCCCACCCAAGACGAAAAGAGGGGCCAGATTCATTATTCGCCACTTTAGAGATGCAGCATTCTCATGTATAGACACATTGCTGCAGAGAAACATTTAGCCCATACCAAATGAGGTCATCCGCTATCTGCAAGCTGCACAGTGCAGCAGCTTAGCTGCACAGAGAGGCCCGGAGAGTATAGCAGCACGACAGCACAATACACTATCACGGCGTCCCTTTCTCTGCCTGCCTACCTATAACATCTGCGAGACGAAGGGCAACACATTGGCGCCCGCTCCCCACTGCAAATGCCTTCAGGTGATCTTCACAAAGGAACTTCTTCTGAATGACACCACAGCCTGGGCGCCTATAGCAAATTGATTTGCCTCTATTTACTCTTTCCTTGGCCCTTCATATCCTTTGTACGCGTCGGCTGTTACGCTCTCTTAGGACCCTCTGGTGACCCTGTCTCTTAAGGATTCGTTGAGTGCGTGTAATCCATGAGGGGTGGAAATCTCTGCTCGTACGTGTCCATATCTGTCCATTCTCGCGAGTATATCTGCCCGTGCTGCGTCTGCAGGCCGTTGCGCAAATTCCTCGAGGACCGCTTCCGCCTTCTCCCAGCTGCAGTAACATGGCAAAGAAAACAGCCTCTCTGCGAGCGCCTCTCATCCTTCCTGCCCTCCCCCTTTTAACACCTAAACTTGAGGGGCCGATAGACACACAGCATATGCCTTCCCCTCACCATCCCCCCTACCCCCCCGTTCTTCTAGATCTTCGTTACGCTTTATCCACGAGCCTCTAGAGGCGCCTTCACTAAGAGAGGGCCAGCTAATGGCTGTCCTTCTGGGACGGTGCAGCCCTTCTCCCGAACAACTCACGCAGCTTTGTCTGAGACTTCGTAGACACTGTCGGTGGAAATATAGATGTAAATGCCAAAATGTGAGCCTAGGCCCTCGAGGGCCGCCTGTGGGGAGCAGAGTGCAGCCCTAAGGAGTCCATGTATACGTCTTAAGCAGCGCCTACCGCTGACGGCACGAAAAACCTTTTAGAAGGCGGTGGAGTAAAAGCCTCATTAATCAAAGACGGACGGCTCACCTCCACATGTCTTGGCTTATACGCCGAAAAGTCCACGACTCCCACCCATGGCTGCAGAGAGCAACAAGTTGCAAGCCATGGCTATCGTAGAAGCCTCAATAGCCTCTCCAGTACAGGAGGGCCTATGGAGAGGCACCCGCTTTCTTTGCCCATTCTCTACCTTCGCCGTTCCCCTTACGCGCGAGCCTGTTACTTCTCTGAGGGCCTCGGCAAAGGCCTTCGAATTTTCTCGGTCGGCCTTTACATGAGAAACACCAGGAAGAGAACCTGAAGTAATGCAAGACGCAGAGGCAGGTGGGGCCCAGTGGAAGGGGAATTAGCTGCAAAGCCGCTAGGCTCACTGCTCTGCTCCCTCTGCAAGCAGTCGTACTCATGTCTTTCTGCCAGTAGACGCGGCCTCTGTTGACGAGGGTCACTGCGTAACCGGCATTCAGAAGTGCCACTGAATCAAAAGACGCACAATCCGGAAGAATAAAACGATGAGTTACAGCAGGCTGTGCGGGGAGGGGGGCCGCACTCACACTGCACAAAGAGAGGACCAAGCAGCTCTTCAGCTGCACGTTTCTGCCTCCTTTTGCAAGTGTCTCGGTATAGCTGCCGGCGGTGCGGGGTAGAAAGAGTGGGGGACAGAGGAAGGGAAGACGGCCCTAGTCCATACAGCGCGTTCAACAGTCGTGCTGCTGGCGCCGACAGTGCTCGACGATCAGAAAAACGGGAATTGCAGGAGCTGCTATACCTGCTGACGTTTTTGATGCCTCGCTTACTTGTCGTACCAATTCCAATGAATCCGCTGCCACCAAGTACCAGCACTCGACCGAGGGACCCTTGGGGAGTCTCTCCTGCCGCATTGGGGCGAGCATCGGTGAATAGTCCTTTTAGCGCCCCTTTTGGAGTGGCCATCATCTGCTTCTCAGGCCGAGCCTGAAGTCTCTATCAGCGTCTGAAGCAGACACTCTGCATTCAACTCGAAGCCATGCAAAATCATCAGGCGAGGGTGTCTGAGGCCATTCGCCGGATTCCTCGGCACCGAAGAAATAATGCCGGCCCTACTCCCCTTAAGTTATTGAAATTGGAGAGAAAATTACCGCCTGTGTGTGCATGGGAGTCATCGATCTGCGTGGAACGCAGTACCTTTCGGGTTGCATGAAGCACTGGCTGTGCGAACTTCAGACTTGTAAGGAGCCGAAACAAAGGCATCGGTGGTCTCGAGCTGCAGTTTCCGGCTGAAAAAGATGAAACGCTGGGTCAAAGAATTTAAAGGAAATGTTAGAAACAGCAAATGGGGAGTTCTCGCACTCTGCGCTTGTGGTTGTGGGACCAGGCAATCGGAGGCGCCGCGGTCACACAAGGCAGTGCCCGGGGAGACCACTGCAAAGAACTCTGGATCGAAAATAAATTATTCAAGCAGAAATAAAAGGTCTTTCGCACTACCATGCCTCCTGGAAGCCAATATGGCCATTGCCGCCTTCTTGTTTCAAAGCCTTGCGCACCCCGGGGGACGTTCCCCATACCCGTGAAGTCATACAAACTCGTGGCAAGCGCGTTCGTCGTTGTCTGCAACCACAGCCTCCCCCTAACTCAGCTGGGACATCCTTTAAAACATCTAAACCTTAGATTAACTCCTATTCGTAGCCAGCTGTTGTGCTCCTTCCCCTAGTTCTACTCCCAGTTCGCCAGCCTCCCCGCCACACCCGGGCACTGCAGAATGCCTCTTCCACCCCTTTCCCTCCCCCGTGACCACGCAAATACCGAGAGTAAGGCGCCCCAGTGTAGAAGAAGGCGCTCTGCGTGGAGAACACAGCCCCTCAACTAGAGGCATATCACCCTTTCTGCCTCGTCCGTAAGCTTGCGGCATATGCGCAGGGTGCCCCTAGTGCTTGAGTACCCAGCACATAGGCAAAACAAGCTGTGAAACAAAGCCGAAAACTCATGGCACGGAGACAAAGTAGGCAGAAATCCGCCCCAAATGAGCCTCCCAATCGCCGTAGTTTACACAGCGAGAGAGAGAGAGAGCAACAGCAAGGGTCCGCCAAAGGCGGCCTTTGCACGCAGCTCTTCGTATTAAGCCATTCGTCCTCCGTAGTGTGCTCCGTGGTGGTCTCTCCTACCCCCGTTTTTTATCGCTATCGAGGGCTTTGGTGTTGTTTCTGAGGAATTTCCGCGTAGTGCAGCCGGCACAGGAGGGGGCTGTTGCGAAAAGGGGCATGCCTTTTTTGCACAGGCGCTGGTAACTCGAGGTTGCCTCTCTCATTTCTTCTTCTTTATGAGGGCTTTCCTTTCGTCCGTTTCCCCAGATGCGAATTCCGCCATCAGCTGCTGAAGTGCAGCAGATACGTTATCCGTCAGCAAGTACCTACGCAGAAAAAGAGTCGCGCGTGCGTGACCCCAAGTACACCCACAGGCACGTGAAAAAGAAACGCATCACATCAGCTCGTTAGACACCAGCTTCAGAGAGGCAGAGGCGAAAAAACACATGCGCGGCGCACATTGTGTGAACCGCACGAGGCACGTAGACTCTGAGGCAAGCGGAAGAATCCGCGTTAAGGCCGCATACACTGGGAAGAAGGCGGGCGGCTCTTGCTGGAAATGGATGCACACGACGACGCTGCACAGGGAAGGAAATGAAAGATGGAAAAGGAGCGAAGAAAAAAGAGGAGCAGAAGGGGCTAAAAAGCACGAGGAAACAGACAACGCCACTCACCCTTCGGAGTCAAAGCAGTCGCCCAAAGGGATAGAACGGGAAAGGATCTGTTTTTCACGCCTCAGAGCTACAACTGCGGCTGCTTCTTTTGTGTCAATCCCAATGTCTATAAAAACAGGGCGGCCCTGCACCAAAACGCGAAAGCCAGCAAGTCTCAAAAAGCGTGTGGTTGTATTGATATCCCTCGGGTGTTGTGTGTGTCTATAGAGGCAAATGCACAGGTACAAGCGCGGCATGCAGGAAAGAAGTGACGCTGTAGAAACACTGCTATATAGATACATAGATATGGATACATAGCGGCAACAGCCTCCACCACAGTTGCAGCAGGAGCAGCAGCAGTAGCAGAGGCACGATCACGTGAAGCCCTCAGCATGAAAACTGGCTAGACGCAATCGAGGCAGCGCACGAAAACGCAATTGGCAGAGGAGCTATACTGATGGCCAAGCGGCGGCAAAGACAGCGGAGAATGCTAGAGGCTGCGTGCAGCGGGAGGTGCCTCGTACATCTTCGTCTCTAACACAGGAGGCGGCGCCTTGCATGACGAGAAGATCCAAGAGAAAGAGCACCAGCATAAGGGCAAAGAAGACGCACTGCGCGCAAAAGCATGCCCACAGCACATCGCATAAGGCCCCCCTCGCTCTCCCTGGCATTCGAGTGCCTCTACTCCCACTCCCTCTCAGCTATTGTTCCCTCCCTGGCTCTGCCGCCTTTGCAAGGTGGGCAGAACGGCGGAGGGCAGGGAAGAAGTAGACACTAGAAGGCGTCGGCTTCAGCAGCGCCTGGCTCGAGACGTTTTTTTTGGTCAGCCTCTTAAGAAACTGCTCGTGCTCTCCGTTGCAGCCACTAGGGGATGTCTGTTTACTATGGCTAAGAAGAGAGAGCTCTTCGACTCCGGATACGGAAGGAAGATTGAAGCAAAACCTCCGACAGCGCATGCACCGAGAGAAAGCCCAATTCGCAAGTTTGAAAAGAACTGGTCTGAACGGAAGTAGCTGCTCTGGCAGGCAGTCTGAGGCACAGCAGCACGAAGGCAGAAATGTCGACACTAAAAGCTGAACCAGCAGGAAATCCCAACGAAGCAATGTATTCGCCAGGCAGATGCTGAGGCGAGGGACTGAGAGACGGAGGGACAGAGAGACATACAGACACACACATATATATGTGTATATAGAACGAGGGAGGGAGGCAAGCAGGCAGGCAGACAGACAGATAAACAGGCACAGAGACAGAGAGAGAGAGAGAGCGAAGGGGTAAGGGAGGATGCTCCGGGTTGCCAGAAGAGGAAGGCTGTTTTAAAGAGAGCTGCAGCACACAGGGGAACCCTTAGCGGCAAAGCACGAGAGTCTTAAGAGGCAAAGAAGGAGCAGTGGCTGTCTGAGAAAGAGAGAAACGGTTCTGGAAGCCTCGTTGCTGAGGGTTTTTTCTTGGGGGCCTGAGGGATGCCCCCACGCTTCTTGTTTCTTTGCACGGTGTCTTGTGAGTTTTGTGCGTCTGTCTGGAGCCTTACATCGGTGATGAATTCCGAGAGGTTTTTGGAAAGTTCAGCCTCGCTGTATAAATTCGAACATTTTCCTGAAGAAACAAAGGGGCAAACAGGGACGCGAATGCGACAAAAGATAGGGGTGCCGCAGACAGACGCGCTGGACGCCGAATACAGACAGGCTAACTGCATACCCTACGGCAGATGCCGAGGGGGAGAGAAGCGGCACACACACAGGTTCCCACAGAATGGGGAAAAAGACGACAAAATGGGAGGCGCTGTCACAACAGACAGAGGGTCCCCTGAGAGGCTCTAGGAAATAAGCCCACGTGAGGCTCCGCCTCAGCAGCGAGCGGCTCAGAAACAGCCTCCTGGAAACGCTGCTGCTGCGGCTGGTACTGTTGCGTCTATTGCCGTTACTGTTGCTTCGCTGCTCGACACGGATATACGATCTGAATAACTGTCTAGAAAAGGTACTCACTGCTAGGTAGCTGCAACTCCTCTTGCTTCTCTTCTTCTTCCCCTGAGAGGTCTTGCTGGCTGTGGTCTGATGCCATTTTTTTTGTGGAGGGCCGCTTCGGGGTGTTTGGTAAAACGTCCTACGCGGCTCTGCACACTTTTGCAGGCTCTCACCCCGTCTCACGCCTTCGAATCCTCTTGACTTACAAGAAGAGCTCTAGTTTCTATTTTAAAAATAAAACCGTGAATAGCGGCGGAGCGGGCAAAAACCAGGAGAGATCTACCGGGACTCTAGGGGCTGTCTGTTGCATGCCGACGCTATTGCTCGACTCGCTCCCTTTGATGATTCAGATGTGATGAAGAGGCCTTCCGCCGGTTACAAGGGGTTCCTTTAGAGTCTAACAACTGGGAGTCGGTGCTCTAAGACACTGTGTTCAAGTGAAAGGCAGGAGAAAAACTGCAGAAGCGCAGACAGCAGGGAGCCCGAATTCAGTAGCAGGCAAAGCAGCAGCGCAAGCGGAAAAAAGACAGCAGCAGTGCCATCAGACAAAGCAAGAACAGGAGCCAAAACACGCTGACAAGCGGGAACTGTCGCCGGAGCGCCCAAGAAAAAAACCAGACGAACAGCCATTTTGCAACATCAGCAACGACGGCGCTATCCGATTGAATTTCATTTGACCGATCTTCAGTCAACTGCCGAATGCTGCGATTTTCGTGTTTGCATGTCCCAGATTCACCGCGCAGGAACGTCACTCGAACCCTGAACATCTACTGTTGAACCCTTACAGATAATCTGAATTCGCGTCTCTCTAGACAGGCTGCTTGTCTGGCTGCTTGTGTGAGCCTTACACTATGAATAGAGAGTTTTAGGCTTCACGCCATAGGTACTCGCGTTCTTTCGCTGCGCCGTAATTTTAAGCCACTTTCGAGGCTGGGCCAGTGGAACTGAGATGAGAGTAAGGCAGTCTGCACACGCCGCGTAGCGGGCGAAGCTACAAACGACAACACTTATCATACTGGTTTGATGTTACTAGAAATAAGTAAAGGGTTGACCATTGGTTTGGCTGTTCGTATACCTTGTTCATTGCGGAGTAGCGTTGCTTGATACATCAAGTCGCAACATTTGTATGCGTTTGCGCTAGATGCGTAGTGCACCTAGCTGTGAATCCTCGGTGTGCGTAAGGGATACAGCTACGCGCATTACATCTGTCATTCCCACCTTATGTTGAGAACTCTAAGGGACGCAGGCCGGCAGGGGCATGCCCAAAATACCAGTTTGATACACAGTAATTGAATGTTTTCGAAAAAGATTCCCCCCCTTTCCCTGCCTGCGCTCCCGCAGAGTCCCCAACTAACGAGGAAAAGCGCAGCTAAGGTGAGCACAGTTGCACACGTTACACACTCTAAGGATTCACATCTAGTTGCCCAAAGCAACTAGCCCACTAACAGACAAAAGTGTAATCTGCTCTGCAATAAACAAAATATACGTACAGCAAATTGACTAGTCGATTCTTTAGTATATCGGAGTACCTACAACTGGTGTAGTGAAAAGTGTAGAAGTCTAGCGTTGCTCGCGACATCGTCTCTTCGCACACACCTTCTTGGCCCGTGTCTGTACATCGAAAACAACTGCGTGCACGACAGTGCAGAGCCCCTCCTTATCACCACTTCTGGGCAGGCAGGAACGCGAAAACAGTGCGAACAAGAAAAGTAAAGTGGGCATTTATCGCGTAAGTGATATATACTTGAGACGCTTAGAGAGAAGCACGCTTACCAACAACCAAAAGATCAAATTTGCACAAGCACGGCGACGCGTTAGCTGGATGACGCTGGAAGCTCATTTGTGTGGGCCTCTTCACACTACGAAAACCGAGGACGGGCACAGTGTGAGATAGATATCAAAATACACACTATTTTAGCAGTACCTCCTTCCCCTAGAGAACAATCTCTGCATGAGATAGCAGATGCATGCAGCAGAGTCGATTTCGAAAGCCCCGAAAGAGGCATGAAGAAACATGTAGAGACAACAAAGTGAGAGTGTTTGTGCACCAAACAGAGTGTTGAGAGCACGCACGCTGACAAAAATAAGGACCTCAAAGTAGATAGAAAATGAACAAGCATTGAGTCGTAGGAGGATGACAATCAGCCCTAGCCATCGGGCGGCAAATTCCGTCTAGTCACTTTCTACAGCACCTCTTAGAACCCATCAATCATTTAGGGCCAAATCTCTACTGTCCAAACACACGCTCGGGCGTCAATGACCATAATTTAGCCGTACATTTGCGTGCATTAGCCAGCTCTTATCTGAATCCCTCCGCTGATAAGGGCAGCTCCTGACCGTAGGCCAACAGGTCAAAGCCATGGTCGGAAAGGAGCTCCTCAGTGCAGACTAGGGGTGCGAAAGAACAATGGGTAAAAAACTCTACTGGTATATCATGACCCCACTTACCGAAAGAGAGAAACCTAAGCCAACCATACAGATTTTGTGAGCACAGAGCCGCAAATGCTGCAGAAGAGTGCGGTTGGTTCGCTCTGTCTTTTCAGCTGCCTCAGGGTGGTTCGCAGTGGTCATATTCGGCCAATGTGGAGGTGAGTCACTAAGCATGCCACTAAGCACTCACGAGCTTCGAATTCCTGTCTGCAATGGTATTGCAGGAGTCCTCGAAGCAGCTAGATTTGAGTTTATGATTGGGCGACCTGTTGAGCGGGTACAAAGCTAGAGCAAGGGATGAAGTGGTAATATTTTCTGACCCTGTCGACGACCGCGCATACGCCATTCCAACCCATGCTCCTGGGCAGTACAGGAATAACTGTCATAGTCAGATCGTTTCAAATTCACCTGAGAAATGAACTTCTTTGCAAAAGACCGGGCTTAGGAGAAATTTGGGGCTTCAGCTTCTGATGGTCCGGGGATCACAGTGCATATTCGTTTACCGCGGGACGCCTTCTATTCCACCAGAAGTACTGTTAGGGTTTCCCCACTATGGGGTGAATCCCTCATAGCCTGAAAGGACAGGAAAATGTGCCTTTCACACGAAAATATCGCCGAACGAAGTCAGTATGTACACGTGACGGAGCACCCGCTTTGTTTTTCAAAGAACAGGTCATCCACAAAAAGCCAATGCTTCACCTATTTGCTATTCTGGTATTGGGGATAGTCGCGCATTCATGAGCGTCGAAAGCAGAAGACTCACGCGATTTTGAGAGAAATCGTAGAAGGTCATAGACAAGGCGGGTTGTGCAGCACAATAGTAATGGCGAGCACGTGGTACTCGCAATAAACTTCATTCTAGCGGCGTACTGCAGGGACTGCCAAACCATCAAACATATTCAGAATTATTAAAAGTTTGAAAGCTATTAGTAAGGTACACTAACGACTGATGGTCGATGTGGACAGTACAATGACCCCCATACAAATAATGCCAACATGTTTCACACCCCATCTACAGCCCATAGCCTTTTCTCATAATGGATTCATGGACCAAGCTGGTAAACCCAATTCCAATTTGATGTTGCATTTGACTGCCGTTGCCTTTCACCCTTGCGTTCTGCGACCGTCAACATGGCTGCGTCCTAGGGACTACGCGCTCACGAGGGAACAGGCGCTTTGGACATCTTCGCCGTCTCCTCAAGTGGCAGACTCACTTGGTGGCTAGTGTCAAGTAAGGCTAAAACTTTTTCAACCACCAGCGTGAACTTGTATCAGCGCAGAATAGACCCTGGTGGGTCTCCAGGTGCGGCTCCATCTTCTTAAGCCCCTTCTCTGTGCCGCAGCCTGCTTAGGGGGCTCGCTAGTTAACCAATGCGCCTGGTTTGCTTGCCACGGAGTCGCGTTTGCTGCACTAAATCTTATCACCAAGATGCTTGGGATTTCTACGTGTGGAAGCACATTCGGACGATGTGAGGCAATTTCTTACAATAAAAGCAGATACGTTGCTGTGAGCCTCTCTAGGGCTACTAAGGAACTTGGGTCTCTTCTGAATTCCTTTGCCCGTTTACCAAAAACTGGTAGGTGGGGACGGTTGACACAGCCTCGAAATCTAAAGATTCTAAACCCCGGCCTGGCTCTTCTCTTTCAGCCAAAGGCGAAGGGGCTGCGTCCACTTTCCTTTTCATTTGAAGCCTCGAGTAATATAGCACTTGCGGAGGACCCGCCAGCTGGTCCCCTAATTGCCCGGTGGCTGCCCAAACTACGACCACCTGAAGTGAGTCTGCGTGTGCAAGTGATATCAACCACTAATAAATGATTTGTTCGTCCGCATTGTGGCCTTTACGACGAAAAGCTTTATTTTTGGAAGATTCTCTTTCTTCAGTTTTCGATTCTCCCATAGCGTACTGTCGAGCTGACTTTGAAATTAAGGGAGGAATCAAGGCTTGTATTGAGGCTTGGACTGTAATTATCCCTGCATGCAGACGAGCTCTCGTATGTGACTAGAGCCCCAGTTAGAACTGCAAGAAGAAGCATTCGTTTTCCTTCATCAAAACGCTTCGATGCAGTGTACATGCCCCAATGGCAAATAAAATTTTCGAGTACCTGCCCATCATCACGACCGCCATACTTTTCTTGTCTGCATAGCCCACAGATGTCTTCATAAGCGTTAATTCGGACCACAAGTCATGACGCTTTACGAGCTATAGAGATGTGTGCCACCTACTTTCATCTACAGGAGTTTTCTCCGCTCTCCCATCCCGCTGCACTTGTTGCTTGAGGAAATCAGCCTACTGGGTTACCAAATGACTTGATCCAAGTCATACAAGCGTTGTACAGAAGACTGACATTCCATTACCTCTTCAACCAGCGGATGTGCGGGGAACAACTGCATCGAACCATGGGGTGCTACATATTTCAACTCTCCAGCAAAGTTCTCTAGGGAGACGCATAACTCCGGGGCTCAATGCAAACCTTTTGAAGATTTGCTGCATGTTTATCAAAAGGCCTCTGCCATTCTCTTGTGCACGGCCTGCAGACTTCCGGAACTGAGAGAAGGGGGACAGCCGGGGTACGCATAGCTGCACGCGCTACTTACACATAGCCAATGGTCCACAAGTACACAAAATTGTGCCTACCATAGCGAGCTACCAGTATTCTACAATAAATAGCATGTTCGAACAGGTGAACCGACTGGATTTTACTTGGTTTATTTTCCGTAAGAGCGACTAGTGCAATAGAGTGTGCATGCAGCACAACCCGTTACACTTGAACATTCTCCGGATGCAGCTATCTGAATCTTTGTTATTCCCCGAACCTAGGGCCTTATGGCTCCTGGGCGAAGGGGGGACACAGACGACTCCGAGGAGCCAGATGCAGCTTATCCATCATTCTTGATAGTTTGGTCTGTACTAGCCCCCTCATGATACTTCGAGAAGTGTCACATCCACAGCCTACCCAGAGCGTCGCAAGTGATTGTGCCAAAGGCGCACTAAAATATCGAGGATAGCTTTAAAAAGAACGTTAGGTGCAGCTGCAGGCAGAATAACCAGGTTCTCGAGACTCCATAACTACTCATAACAAGCCGAAAGGAAACTGGTCTTGATGAACACACCACAACCGGCTAGTAGCTAAAAGGAGCAGCTTATTCGATGTGTGAGCCTTCTAAGCCAAGAAAATTAATCAAAGCCAGCAATTAGAAGTGGCAGGAAAGGGACTAACCGCCATGCCTCTGCCGAGACGTATTGTGGTATGTCTTTTCTGCGCTCGCTTGATGCAGATTTGGGGGACGTGCTACCCTTTCTAAGAATAAATTCGGGTATTTATAATATATTTGGAATTAAACGGTAAAATACAGGCGATTTCTGGCCTGAAAGTCTCAGAGAGCTACGGGGCTTAGGGGTGAACGAACATCAACGTGCCTGACTCGACAGCTGCTGGGGTGCGCAGATGGTTAAACGCTCGTTGCTTTGATCAGAGACATTATCTAGATGCGTATGCGATTTAGATATTTTGCCGATCCTATTTCTACGCCCTCTCTTTTCCTTCCATCGTTCAGACTGCTCAGGTGTGGGAGATTCCACTGTTACGCCTTCCTGACCTGAAAGCAAACGCCTACTTTGAGCATTTCATAGTTGACCATTTTTGGCTCTTCATCACATGAAATAGAGCGATTGAGCGCAATTAAATGGCTTATTGATGGCGTATTATTGTTCTGACGCGCACATGCACACGCTTTATCACTGCCACTGCCTTGTCAGCGAACGCATTGAAGTCACGTTTTTGAGGAGGAAATTAACGCCCCTTATCTATCATCTCGCTCTGCTGCTTTCGTGTTGAGAATAACGATTTTCGTTTTCCTCATTGTGTATTCTTCATTGAGCCAACATGGCATCTATGGACCTGCTCGCTCTAGATAGATTTTCGTTGTCCAGCTTCCCCTTCTCGATGTTCGCAAAAATCTGAATACAGTATGCTTTTTCTCTTAGCACTCACTCGCATATTTTCTGGATTTGCGCTGTTCTTTTTAGCACAAATGGCGTGTGCTTCGCGCGAAATGCTTGGTTTGGTAACATGTACAACGCCCGTACTGAAGCCATGCACACCAACTCAGTTCAAGGGTATTTGAGTTGTGATGTTCTTTTTCAGAAGATGGACGCTCCCAGAAGCCCCAGCTCGCCTTTCGAGGCACTTTACGGTGAGCTTTGCGACTCAATCAACCGATTCGATGCGATGATGCAGCAAAGCCCCTTCTCTTCTGGGCTTTGGTGGCGGCCCTCTGCGTGGTTGCCAGATCGTCCTGGGCTCACAGACTTTGTGAACCCTCCTCAGCAGCAGCAGCGAACGAGCCAGTCCATGCCTTGCTTGCATCAAGGCGCGAACCGGAGCCAAGACATTGCACCTTGGGGCGGTAACAGCAATACCAACAGCATGTTGCCATGGCCACACCACACCCCTGGCTGGTTCTCTCATAACAGCTGCATTCCACGGATGGACTTGAGAGACGCTGGTGACAAGCTGGTGCTGCATGCGGACATCCCTGGAATGCAAAAAGAAGATGTTACGGTTGATGCACAGGACGGGCGGCTAACGATTCAAGCCCACAAGAGCAGCAAGCATGACCAGACAGAGGGCAACTGGTTCATGAAGGAAAGGTGCAGTAGCAGCTTTTACCGCTCCTTCCCTTTGCCCCCAGGCACGCAACAGGACGGCATCAAGGCTGCGTACAACAACGGAGTGCTAGAGGTCAACATTCCTAAGGTGCCGGCAACGCAATCCGCTTCACCAAAAAAAATCAACGTGGAATAAAGCAGTGCACAGATTGCGGTACATTCGTCGAAGGCAGTCTAAGAGGAAAGGTGGGAGGGCATAGCAACAGGCATGACTGGGGAGGAGCGGCCCGAAAAGAATAACGAGAACTCGGTGCTCTAGGAGTTAGACACGAAGGAAAAGAGTGTAACAAAGGAGTGAAGTGTGCGTTGCAAAGGAGCAAAGATTAGTGGTGTTTGTGTGTATGCATGTGCATGGGGTCGCCGGGCATGCACTCCTCTGCCTGGACACCCATTTGTGAGGAAGGACGCAGTATCACCAGGTGCTCGCTGCAGCGAGGCTTCCCCAACCACATGATGGGGGTTCCGACCAGAAATATTCTTGTTACGAAAGCTGGCACAGAGTGCAGCTCCATTACGGCTGCGGCTTTGTGTTGCTTGTTAGGATAGATGCAGCGGCGTTTACGTTGTGTAATACATGGTTCAGTATGGTAGCGTCTCTAGAAAGGGACGATGTAGGCGTCACGGGGTGTGACCAGAAATATGCATATTGCTGCTGGTGGTGTGGAGTGCAGCCTCTCTGTGCCGCTTTTCAGGATTATGCGGCGTTTGTGTTGTGGGATAGATGGTTCGGCACAGTAGCGTCTCTAGAAAAGAATTTGGTGTAGGCGTTCGAACGACACATGTTTGTTCTGAAGCAGCTGCAGTTGCAGCAACTTATGGATGTGGCCCCCTTTTTTTCTGCATAGAGATGGAACTGATTCAAGTTCCGCCTTGAAGTGGTAAAACGGTTGCGATGCGGGCACTCGTTTTCTCTGGAAAGCTGTATCAGTTTCTACGGACTCTGCGGGGCGCCTACATTTTTTTCTCGAACGCTGAACCACCAGGGGAAACACAGCATCAAGAAGGCGTAGCAATATGCGGCGTTCGCGCGTGTGGCGCCGGACTCCCCTCTTTTAGATGGGAGGAGGGGGCAGGGAAGCAGGGGCTAAGCGGGTAGAATGCGAATGAATCCGGGCATGGAGGTTCACGGCGCAACGTTTGCCGTGCAGCCGGTGAGGTCGCTGTTGGGGTTTGTTGGCATTGCGGCCGCCCAGGGCCCCTTACGTAGCAGAAGATGCAAGGGAGGCGCAGCAACGCAGTGCAGATGTGTAATTGGCGAGACCAACACCTGGTCTTGATCGCCAGCACAGTGCGAAGTGGAGGGTCACGTAAAGGCACTCATGGGGAGGCATTCCCGCACGTGAATGCGAAGCTGCGCACAGGCATGTCTGTCACTTATGAACAAGTAGCGATGGATGGGAGTAGCGAGAGCAAGAGCACTTGGGGCCGTGTTCTCAGCGCCTGCGAAGTTGTACATTCGCTCCCCCCACAAAGGGCCCTCCGCTATACTAACCCCTGATCGTTGGACGACTGTTAAAATTTCGCCATTTATTGTTACTTGCCTTTACAACCTAGCTGCTTTTTCCTGTTTGATCCAAATCCTCCTATAGTTCAGCCTCTGGCCTCCATTTCCGGTGTATTCCGAATAGTCTGCCTCTCTATCGACATGTGCGGCCTAAGGATATAGGCCCAAGGTTCCTTGCAGGTTCATAGCTCCCTCCCAAATGGGTCAGTTGCTCCATATGTGGGGTTATTTAACCTCTACTTGCATTGTGGCGCCATAGCGGGTTGTTGCCGTGGCGCTGGAGATGCGTGCAGTGTTGCTAGCGGCCCTCAGCGGCCGTCTTTCCTTGGGGTCGTGGGCTGTCAACGCTTCAATCTGCCGTCCTTCAAAGGGCATTTCAGGCGTCTGGCGTCTTGGAGGAACCCAAGCGGAGGGCTTGAGGGCCTCCACTGTGTTTGAGGCCCTCGCACATTCCGCTGTGGGCGGCAAAGAAGTGACCCTCTGCAGGGTCCAGCTCATAGAAGGCGAGCTTGCCAGTTTTGGGGAGAGAAATTGGGAAAAAGGGGACATATGTAGACTAATTGACGCACAATATAGACCTGTAGCGATTGCGGTTTCCCTTACCGGTGTATGGTCCAGCTGTCGATCCCATGTTGGTCCAATGGGAATTCGTTTGTTTCTTGATGTACCTCAGGTTCCCTGCACTCTGTGCGCCTTCACGCGGTGGCCCTTGGTCATCCCGTGGTGGGGGACTATACGTACACCTCCACGAGCCGTTCCTTCGCGGAGTTCCCCGTGCTGCCTTTGCCGCCCCAGTTGGAGGGCCGCCTCATGCAGCTGCACAGACAGCTATTAGATCAGGCTGGAACAAGAGCAGAAGCAGAGAAAAGGAACGCGCAGGACCAGCAAAACGAGGCGGAGGAGCCTCTCGAGCCTGTCATGTTGTTGCCTTGGGCTCTTAAGGGCCCCTGGGCAGATCTGCATTCATGGGGAGGCCCCTCCCGAGAGACTCCAAATGAGCTGCAACAAACACACCACGATGTGCTGTCCGCCTTGCTGCAGCTGCCAGCTCTGGGACTGGGGGAGAAAGTGGCGTTCTCTGACTCTGTCTCCGACACGGAGGGGTTAGAGCTGGAATCCCCATCAAAATGCCTCTGTCCTCAGTCGAACTCAGAGGCCGGATGTCTCTGTTTGTCCAGCGCGAGTCGCTCAGCGGGCACTGCCCTTTGGAGGCGGTTTCAGTGACTCAGAATCACTGCGACTGCTTTTCGCTTCGCTGTGCTGTTGCTCCAAAATATTGGAACTTGGGTCTTTTCATTCAAGCAAGATGCTGCGTGTCTTTGTGCGCTTCGTCCCAGTTCTGGTGCAACTATTCCTAACAAACTGCTCGCCGCTTCTGGCCGTCCTGTCTGAAACGATACACCTTAGCTAGAAACTTTTGCCGGTGCAGATCGCTTGCCTGATTTGGGGGGCGTAAACGAACAAATGGCGGCTACCATCTAAAGCCTTCCGTGATCTAGTGGCGTCTAGAAGCCTCGGTGGGCAGTATCCTCACCGTTCTCCTTTCCTCGTGTGAAAAAAAGGCGATTGAATGAGCGTGTGAGGTGCATACGGCGCACGGGCTGAATCCCTGTCTCCCCTTGTGCTTGTTTCTGAGAGCCGCCCGTGTTTTCATGCGCCGCGGTCTGGAAGAGGCTTTGCCTCCTGCCAGCATTTAACTCCTGATGCCTTTTTCGCACTTATCAGCGAGAGAAGGTCCTTTGTTGTTTGATCATCTGTGGCAGTGGATACGACCAGTCAACATGGTGGGCATGTGATCTTTTGGTGCGCCTGCGCTGCTTTCAGGCCTGCAAGGCAGGAAGGCAGTCACATTGGTATCCTCCTCGCTGCTGGCGTCTCTGTCCTTCCACGTAGAGATGGATGTCTGGTCGCGTTTCACGTGTTCCCCACGTGGCCATCTGTTCGTGCAGGCTACATGTGTTTGCCGTCCTCAGTCAATTCACGCGTCTGCCTGCCAATGTGCTTCCGTCCGCAGTCGTTTCCTATCAACTCCTAGAACCCTTCATGTGTCTGCATTCCAGTAAGGTTGGCTGATGGTTTGTGCCGTCCGCCTGTTTTTGTCTGCCCGTCACTCCCGCCGTGGCTCTGCCTGCCTAGGGGTTGCAGCTCTTGCTTTGGCTCCTCTGCACTTTTCTCTGCGTGGCCTTGCAAATCTCCTCCTTTGTTCGCTTTACTGCGGTATGCCATCGGTGTGCGACGCGCTATTTAAGGCGGAATGCGTTACTCAAGGGCATCTTTTATGTCCACCTTTCTTTGGAGGGCAGGTGTTCGCTTTTCAGGATGAGCGAGCGCTGTATCGAGCACTTACAAGACCGAATATCGTATTAATCAGAAACGATACGCAGCTAAAGCACGGCAGCGCAGGGATGCATATAGGCAGGCATAATGACACAGAACGGGACCGCACGCAGAGCAGTTAAACGATGGGCATGCAGGGGGTCGGAAGAGCGAATTATAGAGTTATAATCAGACGAGCATAGGGGCAAACGGCACAACAGACATCCAGAGGGGTAGAACAAAAGCGAGGAAGTGCAAGGCGACTCTTTTAGAGGGCCAAAGAAGACGCTGAGAGGGATTGTCGGGGGGCTGAACCGATGGGCACGGCATTTGGAACAAGAGCATCAGGGTGAAGAGCAAGGTTGCAAGGATAGTCAAAGAGAGTGGCCAACCGACCAGCGCACTATCAAAGGCACGAAGACGCACCCTGCTCAAGCTAATTTATAGATTTTTGGACTGTGAAGCCAAGACAGAATCAACAGGCAAGATGCGTACAGGCCTTGAAGCCGTAAGCACTTTTGTAGTAGGCTTCTTTAGATTTTAGGGCTTGGACGAGTAGTTGTGTTTTGGTGTGCTCTGGTGCGTTTCGGTGAATTCGATTGTAAGGAAGTTCACGTGTAAATATGCTGAGCCGTGTGTGGCTGGCGTTGCTCCCGCTGAGCAATCTTTTGCACACCATTCAAGTCGGTCACACTGGAACTGCAAAGCCGTTTGTATTTGGTTGCCTGCGCTTTTGTCTCTTTGTTCTTTGTGCAACGCTGTTTGCTTTCTGTCGTCATGTATCCTAGTGTGTAGTTGCTCGTTGTTATGCATGTGCGTATGCGACTTTCCACTTGTTGAATATGCTATCCAGCGTCTGTTTGGGCGGGGAACCAGCGCTGCGTGTGGCAACGCAAACGCACTAGATTTCCCAAGAATTTAAAGCTCCAAAAGGTTGCCTCTTGTTATGCTGTCGTGCCCCTGGGCTCCCCTTTGCTGCCACTAGGCCAGCATGAGCTGCATAATGTATGAGCAATTTTCTGAATTTCAGTTGCTGAGTAGGCGGCTGCTGGCGCCCCCAAGGCTTTGCTTGTCCCCCCTGTAAGCATATAATGCGGGCACTAGTATACCCTCTACTGCCGGAACGTATCGCGTTCTCTGTAATGCAGACGCAAAGTACAGCGACTGCCTGGCTCCAGTGTCTACGCCTGCTATAAAGGGCCTGAGCCACTTGCAGGGTCGCCGAAGTGGTATGGAAGGGAATGCGGCTAGGTGGCAATTCCCGCTGCTGTGGCTACAGCTTCCATATACGGGGTGTCGCACTGTTCGCTAGGTGACGAATGGCATCGACAGAGGATGGACCCACTTATTATCAAGGCTCGGCAGCGTGTGCACAATATGCGGCTCCTCAACCCCCCTTGGTCGGTGCCTGCTTGCTGCCTGGGCTGCTGGATTGTCACCCGGGAAAAAATACGGGCGATTTAGGAAAGCAATTTTATTCGATGCCAATCAGGTTGAAAAAGAGCGCTTCATCATTGTAGCGAGCAGGCACGTGCGAACAGACCTGTGACGACCTCTTTCTACCCAAGCAATGCTACCCTATTCCAATTACCTATCCTAAGAACTATGTGGCTGGCATGCCCTTAGACCCGGACTGGTGACGGATGCGTAATTGGAGGGCTGCAGCAGCCTGAACACCGAACTGGACATGAGCACAGTGCGGCTCTTATCGTTTTAGCTCAATGTCTTGGCAGTTCCTGCTGGACTGAGCGCTGGAGAGCAAGCGGCTTCATCTAGGCTCTGTTTAGTGTCGGCCAGCACTGTTAGCCTGCAAGCTGCTACGCCTGTGCCCATTGATTGCTGCGTGCGCATAGGAAGGCTGCATTCGTCGGGAACGGATGCATGTCATCCATGTACTAAAACAGAGGTCTACGCCAGCTGGCCCCCCAGATTCTGCCTGCCTGAAGTGTCTTATAGGCGTTGCTTGCGTTGTGTCGCTGAGTCTCTCGGTCTTTGAGCAGACTGAGGCCTCCGGTGGTGTCATGCGAAGCTACTGAGCTTCCACACTTCATAAAAAGGTGTGTTTCACCATGAGGTTACATTACATCTTATTCACATGAATACCCATGCTCTTAGTGCTGCAAAGTCTGTGGCATCGCAAGACGGAAGCCCTGACCTTGGGGGGCAGCTGCTGATGACCTTTTGCGACTTACTCTTGGCGCAGACAAGAGACGCACCGTTAAGATTCACGGCTGGCTCAGCGTCACGAGCAACGAGCTCTTTGAAGCAGGTAAAGACCCTTGCCAAAAATGAGACTGGCAGGTGGTGTGGGGGAGAAATATACCCTAGACTCAAACTCTATCTAGAGGATATCAAAAGAATGATGGCAGCGATGTACGACTGCTGCACATCCACACTTATTTTCTACAGAGAAAAGTGTTGGCATGCAGCGTGGATTACTGAACCTCTACGCAGTAGCCTCTCCAACGAGGGATGCTCTGGACAGTGTAAAAGGTTACGTGAAAAGAATGAACGCTTCGCCCGTGGAGCTTTTGTACGGAGCGTCATACACATTGCAAGGTCCACAACTAAGAATTAGAGATACAAATGAGTTTTAGGCGTCGTGTCAGCTTCTCAGCACAACGAAGGAGACATAGACAGCTACGCCTGCTGGGCGTGCACCTCGCCTGTCTCCTGCTAATAGCATGAATGCAGCAGCATGGTGTTTGCCGTGTTGTATTCCTCAAGGAGCTGAACTTTTATAGGGAGCTCTTTGAACCGCCGATAGTTGCCGTGAGTGGGAGAACTACGACTCAAGAACCATGACAATGGCGTGGAGAGCTTCCAGTAGGCCGGGGTGCGACAGGTCTTCTTTTAACCGCTTTCACTGGGCGCACACACGAAGAAGGTATACATAATTGTCTGCATCGATGATCGGCTATCTAGTAGCGAGGCCATGTCTAGTGAGCGAGAAGCCCTCCAGGCCACCATAATGATCAACGAGATCGACAGAAAAGCCTGGAAGTGCGACGGTGGCGATGTAGAAGCACCTAGACAAATCTCCTCCGAAACCATTCAGGATGTCGTAGGACGCTAGAGTCACACAGGAGCGGCCATGTGCGAGACTGAGAAAGCGAGAGCATGGCAAAGCGAAGCGGATACCTCAGGCGTAGATCGAAGCTGAGATCGTTTGTGCACTCCCAGAAATTCCTAGCTACCTACATTTTTAAGCAGGAAGAGTCTCTCTCTGCATGGGGAACCAGGCACAGCGTTTTTGCTGAGCGATAATCTAAAGAGGTGCAAAGATGTGGACGGCACAAGAAGCGCGTCCCACCCCCGGCTTCTTTGCTCTGGGGATGCAGCAAAAGACTGCGCCGACGTACAACGCCTGAGCTTCTGCTTCTGGACGCGGGAGAGCCGCTGATAGGTTTCAGCGTTTGGAATCACGACGCCAGTGGCACGAGTGCGAAGCACAAGCGAACCACTTCACCTCCGGCATGAGATAGATATACTTGGACCTATTGCGTATGCATTTGCAAGTGCACGCTTACCCTGAACAAAAACCCACTTTCCCTTCTTCTGCAGGAATTTATACGAAAAGCATGATCACTGCGCAGCTCTAAAGCACAGGGTTGAATAGAATCCTACAGGCTCTAGAACACGGTGGCAGCTTTGTTGTTTTGGACGAGGCCCATGGCAATGCCTAGCGATCTGACGAGTTTGTCCCGCTGGTTGTTGCGTTTCACGAGGACAGGCAGCATTTTCCGATTTGCGTGAGGTCTTTCTATATACGTGGATTAGACGAAAACTGTGAACATCTTGAATCTGCGTCATTAAACCCTGAGGCAACTGAGGCCTATTGGGGTCCGAAGTAGCACGTCATGTGGTGCAATCGTGACCACCCAAAGAGCCACGAATTAGCTGAAGTGACTCGCATGTCAGAGACTTAGCCACACCTCTGCAACGAGGAAGGTTCACTACGCTTCATAGGAGGCCTAACTTCGCTGCCTCGCTGTATTTCGAGGCCTCTGCTAGGAGCCGCGCCATTAGGGAGGCGATTATATAGGAAGGCGTCGCATGCCTTGCGCCCTAGCTTTCTAAGTGCACAACGCAGCCAAAAGGAATTCAAGCTCCCGGCCTGTTCAGTCAGGCTTGGCCTTCAAATCTGTGGGTAGGGGTCAGGAGGTGAGGGCAACGCCAATGCCTATCTCATCGCCACAAGGGCTAAAGACCAGTTAGACTCCACGATCAAAGGCTCCTCTCAAAGTTAGTATAAGGAGCAGCAATAACATAGCTCAGAAGGACCAGTGTGGAATAGTGCTCTAAAAAAGGTTCCTCTTCTGACTCGCGCACAACTAAACACCCCTCTTTGAGAGCTCCTCAAGGCTCTCACGAATATGCATCTCCCTCGGATGCAGCACAGCAGCACCCTGTTAAATAAGACGAAGGCCTCGGAGGGGCTGCTGCTTGCGGCTGGCAGATGAAGACTTGTTCTGTTGGCGGTGTTGTTGCTCACTGAGCTGTTCTGGCTGCGTCGCAGCCTTGAACTTGTGTTTGTGGCTCTGCTCGCGGCGCAGCCGTAGCAGTTCCTGAGTGGTGTCTGAGCTCTGAAAAACATCGAGATCGTATCCAGACGAGCAACACTCATGTGCTGCATTCCCAAAGCGGCGCTAGCAGGGTGCACACAGAAAGATGGAGATTCTGTTCAAAGATCCCTCCGGCGGGGACCCTGTTTCAGGTGTATGCAAGCGGCACAACAGCTGGACGCCGCGCCAGGTAATTGGAAAAAACAAGTCTAGTCTCTACTCCTGGTTTGCTCTCTTACCTTGAAAGCTGGATTTGTCGGGTCCAGAGCGAAGTCATGCGACTGAAGAACGCGTTTGAAGCGTGGATCCGCGAAGTCGAACTACAAAGCATTCACAGAGCCCGTCCACCAAAGAGTGCTGCCTTGTGCAAAAGAATGGACACACTACAGAGACGCTGAGTCTGAAGACTTCTCTAAAATAGGGGGAGCCCTGAGTGGCGGGCGGTTCTAGCAGCACTGCTTGCAAGCATACTTTGAAGCCAGGCTGTTGTTGTTGCTGCCGTTCTGCAGCCTGCACGCGTTCCTGCGATTTCGTCGCCTTTTTGGACCGCTTCTTCTTTTGCCGTTCCTCTCTTAAGTCAAAGTGGAGGTTCTCCTGCAAGCCTCACACCGCATCCTTGGTTTGCACACCCGTGGACCCTGCGGGCACTTGTCAACTAAGCGAACTGAGCGAGCAGCTTTACTGCAGCGCTCTCGACGCTTGACCAAGAACCACTCCCAAAAGGGCTTGTCTGCCCCGCCGGGTGTTCTAGCAAGCATTTCAACACAGGTACTCCTTCTCCCTACCTCATCGCTATGCAAGACCTCCTCCGCTGCGCCCGGCAGAGGCTCTGCCTTCGGCGGAGATACCCTGTCCGTGAAAATAGGGAACTGTAAAACTCACAAAGAGCACAAGGCGGAACGGACGCACCCTGAAGTCCATACCCAAACGACCACCTTAGGACCTCTCAGGATCGACGCGCGAAAGAAAAAAGTGTCTACAGGCCCAGGGGCCCCCTTGGTAGAAAAAGGGCGCGCAGAACGACAGGACCCCTGCAAGAGAGTAAGCGAGCTCAGGTGTACAGACTCGACTGGGGCTGTCTTGCGTTTCTCACCGCTGCTGCTGCACTGCGTCGGTTTCTCTTTTTGTTGCCTTTGGCAGCCCCTTCTTGATGCACCTGAACACATGCATCACAGCCGCTTGACGAGGTCTCCCAGACTGCGCTAAAGGACTAATTGCTATTCGGAAAACGCGGCTTGCTGCAGAGGAGTGCGAGTTGGGGCCGCCTCTTTGAAGAGCGCAGCAGACGCTTTCCGACTGCGCCGCAGACGGCATCTAGAATGCGTAAGAGCAGCATTTTTGTCCCTCCATAAGGCTGAAAGAACAACTGGGCGTCCCAAAGAGAGAGACCTGGGGTGTGCAGATACGGCAGCGTGCGTGGATTCGGCTGCAAAGGCACTAGCGCTTTCGCCTCCGGAGCTGCGAACATACCTCCCCATCCCCCTCCTCGCGAGACTGGATATCCAGCGCAGCCTTCAGTTTCGGTTGTTCTCGCACGCGCGCCTTCCGAGCCTTCCAGGGGTCTCCCTGCGCAGCCGCTGCATCCTCGTCTGTGGTCTGCGCCTCGTCTTCGCTGTCGGGGGCGAGGGCTTCAAGAGACTGTTTGAAAGAGACCTTGACGCCTCCTGATGCATGCACACGACAAGACAAAAACAGAGAGTTGCGCGTCTCTCGATGGCGACTCCCAAGACTCATCGGGCACACGTCGATGCCACCCAAGTGCCGCGAGTCAGCAGTCACCGCGGTTCCTGCTCTTCTGGATGCGACGTTTTCTTGAAAAAGGCCCTACCGCTCGTGCTGCCTTTGGACGCCGCCTCCGCGTCAGAGGGCTCAGAAGGGTCTGAGGCATCGGCGAGATCCTGCGCAGAGGGAAGAGAGAGCGCGCAGCGCAAGCAGCGTCTCGAGCACGCAGCAGCAGAACCAGCCCCTGCCCCGAGGCGCGAGAAGAAACACCCGAGACACCTGCACGTTGCCGCTGTGCGCTGAGTGCGGGTGTCGCAGGCGAAGCGTCCTCGGTAGGAGAGATCGCACGAAACACCCCGACGTCTGAGAAAGATCCAGGCAAGACACATACGCCAAGCAGCTCTTGTCTGAAGGAGGCAAGATTCTCCTCCGTGATTTTCTTCCAGGGAGGCTGGTCGCTGAGCCTTGAGGGCGGCACGCCTGAGCCAAGCATTTCATCGACATGCGCCTCGTTCTCTGCATCGGAATCTGAGGATGCCAGAAACGCTTCCATGTCTTGTTCCTCCAGCTCCTTGGCGCTGAATCTGCAAAGAGCATACGGAAGGATTTCGAAGGCACCGATTTTCGGAGATCGGGAGGTGAAAAGCCTCTTCTCGGTCCAATCCTCCTCCGGAGAGGCGGCAGCAGAGGAAAGGCTGCAGCTGCGACGGCAGCCTTGCTTCCTCCCCCACCAGCAGCGCAAGACTTGTGGCGCTGACATGCTGAAGCACAGAAAGGCTCCGCCAAGAGCGGCGGAAAACGGCAGCTGCAGGAACACTCACTTGCGCCTAAGAAACTTGGTTCGCTCTCTAGGGGGTTCATCCCATGTAAGCTGCACCTTGCAATGCTTGAGGGCGCTACTGCTGCGGGCTGAGGCTGCCTCAAGCCGCTCCGCTGCCTCTGCGGCAGCTGCAGGAGACAGGTGAGCACTGGTTGCCTCCGAGATCAGATTCTCAGCTGGTAGTTCAAGGGTGTGAGGGACGAAGCGCAAGTCCAGCCCGTTCAAGGCAAAGCCCTATATCCGCAAGCAACACTCAGTAGGCAGTCTCGTTTGCCCTCAGAAATGCGCGTGCCTGTGTAGCAGTACTACGTGCACGTCTGTTTCACGCTCAGCTTGCCCGCCCGCCTGCCTGCCTGCCCGCCTGTGCAGCCTCTCGCACACGAAATTAAGCTGCTGCCACGAGGAAAAGGAGCAGCATCTCGCAAAAAACTCGCCATTGCCCCCGCTCCGCCTCCCCCCAAAGGGCCCCTGCGCGCGGATCGATCAACGGTTCGACGCGTAAACTTGCCAGATCACAGCCATCCAGTTCGTCATACAAGCGCTTCGCTGTAGTGACTGAGTCCACTTCCGCGATCGCGTAGTGGTATCTGCGCAGGCAAGCAGCAAGGGCGCACCATAGACAGCTGCTGCTGGACGCCTCTGCCGCACACGGCGTAAGAAACGAGATCCAAAATCCCCCTTTCTCCCCCCTTTCCCGCCTGCCAGGGAAAGTTTGTCTCCAACATTTCGCCTCCGTCACGTCCTCGGACAGACAGCTGATCACACCACCAGCAGCTCGCGCGTGTCTACAGACCTGACTCAGCGCCCAACTGCTCCCTGCAATGAGAAACGGAGGGGCAGACACGCAAGCGTCAGGAGAAAACACAGATGGCGTACCTGGACCGCTCGACTTGATACTTCCTCAGTGCCTCCTGCATGGCTCTGTCCTGCTCTGCAGAGACTTGCTGCTCTTCATCGCTGCTCTCGGCATCTTCTGACGTTGCTGTAGCAGCCTTGGATGCTCCTTTGCTCTTGCGCCGGAGTCTCTCAGCCTTTGACCAATCCTGAGTTCATCCGCAGCAACTGCAGCCCTACGCCTTACGCCCTCTGCCCCCAAACTCCAGACGCTCGCTTTCTTGCTACTACTACTATGACTCCTCCCGCGGCTATTATTACTAGTACTCCTGTTACTACTACTGCTAGTGCTGCTAGTGCTTTTACTACTACTTGTTCTGCTACTATTACTCGTGCTGTTACTACTACTACTAGTGCTACTAGTGCTCTTACTACCACTACTATCATTACTAGCACTCCTGTTACTCCTACTACTATTACGACTCGTGCTGTTACTCCTACTACTATTACGACTCGTGCTGTTACTCCTACTACTATTACGACTCGTGCTGTTATTACTACTACTATTACGACTCGTGCTGTTACTCCTGCTGCTGCTGCCAGCAGGCAGGCAGGAAACAGAAATTCTTCGACACAGGAGGCCTACCACCGTGGGCCCTTTGATTTTTTCGAGCTCGATCCTCTCTTTGCCAAACTCCGACACGTAAATTTGCACGCGCAGAACGCGGGAGCCACTCTCTGTCATTCCTGCCTCTGCAGCCTCCCCCGTCGACGATGACGCCTCGCTCTGCAGGAACTGCTGAAACAGCAGCAACAAGTCCGTCGGTTGCACTGCTTCCCAGTCCAGCCCCATGATTGCCAAGCGCGAAGACACCTCTTCGCTCTACGCCACAGGCAGCAGGCAGCAGCAGACAGACAGACATGCAGAAATACACAAGGCAGGAAGGGGCAACGGCATTGCCGCGCAAAAGCACGCAATAAGGGGGGCACCTCGTCAAATTCCGAGCAGCCCCCCACAAAATCTGGCACAGGAAAAATGCGAGACTCAGAGACAGAGACTGTGCCCTGCTCTGCCGCCGCGGAGACTCTAGCCTGTCTAGACACCCGAAGCAGAGGCTCCCTTTTAAGCCTTTAAACGCCTGTGCTGACATACCATCAGAGCATCTGCAGTAGTATCCCACAACGCAGCAGCGTCGGCATCCTCCTCGTCACTGCTGCTGCTGCTGCTCTCGCTGTCACTGCTACTTTTTGCGCCGTCGTCGTTGCCGCTGGCAACAGCAGCCGAAGGCGTGCCTGCAGTCGCTGCCTCTTCCGCGGAAGCGTACAACTGCAGCAGCTCCCGCCGCGCAACTTTGGCAGCCAATTCTTCGCAGGGGCGCTCGGGGGCTGTGGAAGTCTCCCCAGAGCCATCGGCAGCAGTGTCGCCTTTCGTTTCCTTTCTGCGGTTTTTCTCAGTTCTGCCGAACTTATCGACTTTGGCGCTGCTGAGGCTCCTCCCCGTAAGGAAGCGGCGCTCCGTGAGGATGCGAGAGAAGCGGCTATCCAGCACCAAGGAGTCGGGAGGTGTCTCAGCAGGGGCCCCCCCCCCTTCTGCCCGTGCAGCCCTCTGCTCTGCGTCCTTTGCAGCCTCAAGCTTCGCCTGCCGCTTGGAGGCAGTCGCCGAAATGCCTCCTCGTTCCTCCTCAAGGGTGCCGTCCATCCGCCTTCTGCCTGCTGAGCTGCCCCCCCCGAGCCCCTTCCTCCGCAGCTGAATCTCCTTGTGCTCGCGCTGCTGCTTCCGCGCCTCCTTGCTGATTGCGAAGCGAGGATCTGCTGCAGCAACGAAACGCCTGTCCAGCCGCTTGGCAGCTGCCTCGGGGTCGGCAGGAGCTCGAGCATCCGAGGCAGAAGCAGCGCAGGCTGCTGAAGCCGCTCCTTTCGGTGCTCCCTGTTTCTTCGGCATTGTTTCTTCTGCCCAGATCTCCCTTTCAAAAATACGAAAAACACGCCAGCCTCTCCCCGAGGGGTGTAGTCTTGCTGCTCCAACCGCGGCAAGGGCGCACAGAGCGAGTGAACTCTCGCTCTATACGCAGAAGACTCCCTCTAAAAGCTGCAGCAAGAAGAAGAAACGCGAAAACAAAGCCTCAATTCGAGGCACGGGGCCCCACACCCCAAGAGTGAGGAATCGAAGCCCCGGGGCTACCCCCGCGTTGTGCCCATTGTTGAGGGGCCCCCTCTGTAGCGGGGGGCCCCTCAACAATGGGTGCAAAATGAGCGTTGTGGGGCCTCTTCGGGGATTTTTCCGCTAGTTTTGCTTTTTGGCGCTCTTCCGACGTGTTGGCAGGACTATACCCTTCGGCATTTCCGCTGAGACTTTTTTTGGCGAGCAGCGCGTCGAGTCTTGCGGCTGCTCCCAGCTGGGAGGAGTATGCCTTGCACCGTCCCTTGGCAGCGCCGCCACGCGGCGTGCGAGAGGTTTCCCTTGGAATAAACACCCCCGGGGCCCCTCTTCAAGTCTTTCCCCAGAAGAAGGAAAAGAGGGGCCCCCTGGTCGGCGGCGTGCGAGGGTGCGGCATGGAGCAGCCGATTCTTCCGCTATCAACTGATGCTGCGAGTCGCTTCCCAGGGGGCCCCCCTCACCCGATGGCTAGCCGTGCCTTCAGGCCATGGCGCAGCGGCAGCGAGGGCTCGCCGTGCTGCAGCAGAAGCAGCGGCGAGAGTTAGTCCCCTGCTTTTTGCCTTCGCGTGTGGCTGCTGTGGTCGAGGCGAGTCAAGACAGTTCGCCGTCTGCCGCTTCGTGCAGCGGGATGCTGCCGCAATGCGCAGCAGCGCGAACGACTCCCGCAAAAGAAACAAGGGTTCCCGCGTTAGGCCCACCCCCCCTGTCAGCCTCAGCGGCAAAATCATCAGCAGCAGTAGCAGCAGGGGGCCCCCCCAGAGCCAGAGGCCGTCTTTTAGCGCCACACGCCGAGCCGCTGCACCCGGTGTCTCTACACCCTTGCAGCACACCCAAGGGAAATCGCTGCCTGCAGCATCACCAGCAGCAGCATCGGCAGCAGCAGCATCGGCAGCAGCAGCATCACCAGCAGCAGCATCACCAGCAGCAGCATCACCAGCAGCAGCAGGATCGGCAGCAGCAGCATCACCAGCAGCAGCAGCGGCATCCCCTGCCTCTCGCATGACCATCGCCAGCTCCAGATGTGTCGAGCGATCCCAGAGACGGCTTCGTGCAGCAAGCAGCAGAGCTCTTGCCTCTTTGTCAGAGCAGCTGGTGCAGCTTGTACAGCAACTCGCTGCAACGGCCGCTGCACCCTTTTCCGCAGAAGTCGCTCATACCAACGTCAAACCAGTCTTAGGATCCGAAGTGCGCCTCTTGTGTAGTGCTCTGAAGCGTGAAAAATAAGGGTTGCAGTAGCCAGGCAAGGGCCCTTTTGAGGGCAGTCGTGTAGCTGCGTCTCAAACGGGAAAGAACGCTGGCTGCATGCCTCCGGATTTGGAGAAAGTGGGGGAACGCGAAGAGCTAGGCGTCCAGCCGGCAGCTGCTCTGCTTCGGAGGCAGAAAATTCAGCGCAGTTTGCGTGTCTCTCTCTGTATGTTTTCGAGCAGCTAAAACGCCGCCTGCGTGCCGTCGCTGCTTCGCTCTCCTGGGCTATGACAGCGCCCTCCTCAGGTGTACGTACACCTGGGGACGGCAGCCCTCCGGAGACGCCAAGTAGCGCCCTGCTGACGCTGGCCAAGATGGAGTGCCCCATTATAATTCTTTCTAAGCAAATGTCAGCTTTAGGGTCTTCGCTTAAAGCCTTAAAAGCGGCAGAAGCATGCACGGGAAACGAGAGCTTCTAGCACGCCAATTCGCACGGCGCGAAGAAATTTTTGGCGCTCTGTGTGTCTCCCTGGCTGGGCAGACTGGGAACTAGATGTGTCGGAAAGGGAGCAATGAGGGCTTAGAGTTTCGAATGTGCGCAGAGCCAAGGAGACCCCTCGTCTGCCGCAGCTGTCTCCCACAAAAGTGCGCGAGGCGTCGAAGCGACTGCGCGAGGCTTTGAGCGTTCCGGAGGCGCTTGTAAGCTGCGCTCGAGAGAACGTAGAGGAGGAGTTGTCGATTGACGAGCTAGCGAGGGGGGATCTTTGGTGCGGGCAGCTGAAACATCGCCGGAGGCTGCAGTGTCGCTTCCCTGTTTTCTTCCGCTGCAAACGCACCTGCTGCCCTCAGGAGGCCGTTCCTACCGATGTTCATTGTGGGGTGATGATGCATGCAGGTGTGCCGCACATGCAGCAAAAGCAGCAGATGCTCGCGCTACCAGCAGAAGCCTCAGCAACACCCCCCACAGCAGCGAAAAGCAGCGGCATCTCCAGAAACTCAGGAGCCTCGGACGGAAGACGTGCTGCTCTTGCTGCAGGGGCTCCACTCAGTAGGTTCTTGACGAGGCGGGAATTTCGCTTGTGGATCCCTTTTGCTTCGTGCATTTTTACTGCTTGCTGCCTCTCTTCGTGCGCGGCTACTGGATGTGTCTCTGTGTGTTTGTTTGTCTGTTTGTGAGTCCGTTTGTTAGTCTTGTTAGTCTGTGTTTGCATTTTGCTTGTTTGTTCGTGAGTTCGCTTGTTAGTCTGTGTGTGTGCACTTTGCTTGCGTTTTGCTTGTCTGCTTGTGCGTGGATGCCCATTTGTTAGTCTGTCTCTCCATGCATGCAGGCTGTAGGCTTCAGGCACTTCTCTGTAGGCTTCGTGGCTGTGCGTCTGTGTGCAGCTTGCGAGAATTCACCTTCGGGCGTTGGCTCAAGTGTGCAACACTGAGAGCAGCAGCCCTGGTGGGGGAGAGCGCGAGAAGGCTTCGGGGAGAAATTTCAGGGGAGGTGTCCAGACAGGAGAGCACACGTCGCTGCCCTTTTGGAGCTCTTCGCTTCTCCCCGCTGTGGCTCGAGAAAGGGAACTGGAGGCTGCTCTTACGTTACTGCGCTATTTCATTCGCCTTCGCCAACAACAGGAGCAGCTGCTGCTGGCTGCCCATGGAGGGGGGCAGCTGCAGCAGCAAAACCAACGGACGGAAGCGCCCTGCCTTCATCTTCCTGCGCCATCGGCTGCTGCTGCAGCGGAGGAACTCGCTTCTTCGGCCTGTTCTTCGGCTTCAGGAGAAGTGCGACGGCTGCCTCCACAGAGGGTGTACTTCCATTTAGAGGATTCCAGATCGAGAGCCTAGTTGACTGGAGTTAGGCTTTTTGCTGCATGTGTCCATACAGGTCCTCACAGGCCAGCGCCTGCTGGCAGCTCAGCGGAAAAAGAAGCTGGAGATGCAACGGGAGATTCGCCTGGCACGGGTGCTATTTGCTGCTTCTTTTGCTGCTGCTTTTGCTGCTGCTGCTTTTGTTGCTGCTGCTTTTGTTGCTGCTGCTTTTGCCGCTGCTGCTTTTGCCGCTGCTGCTTTTGTTGCCTCTGCGAGGAGAAGATGTACCTCTGCAGATGGCAGCGAGGTTTTTATGGGTTGCTGGCTCGTACGGTGCTGCCTTCTGCTTGGTGCGCCACTCCAGGCCCTGCATATGCCCCTCTGGATACGGAAAAGTGTGAAACTTGTGAAGGAAGGCGCTCTCTCTAGAAAGCAGCGGCTGCAGCAAAAGCAGGAAAGGCTCTCTCTGGTAAGCAGCGGCGCGAGCAATCGTCCTTCAGGGTCCTGTGTGCCTCTGCATTGACTTACATGTGGGCTTTGTGAGCGCATGCTCCTGCTCTTTGGATCCAACCTGCCGTCGCTTTCATTTGGGAGCGGCTGTTTCTCCCGATCTCGGTTGTTCTTCAGGAAGACACGCCTCCGGAGCTTGCTGGACAGTTCAAATGGATGGCAGAGGAAGACGAAGGGTCTGAGCCTTCACCACAAGCAACGGAAAATGCGCAGGAGCAGCAGAAGGAGGGCCGTCGCATGCTGCATCGTCCAGCTGCCCACGCTCCGCAACCGGCTCTTGACTCCTGTGTAAGGCTCGCTTTCTCTAGGCTTTCCACCAGTGACATCAACAAGCTCCTTAATATAGTCGATCCCGAGGTGCCAACTTCCAGGCATTGGAAGCCTCCTACATGCAACAAAGTCTGAATTCCCACCCCAGCTACCTACCCCAGCTACTGCCGTCTCTGGGATTCAACTTCTGTTCCTGCGCCTGCATATGCGCGCCGTTTTGGCACTGTCTGTCTGCAGATAGAGCTGGATGAAGCTATCCCCTTGGAGAGCCCTACTGCTCAGCGGCGCTTTGAGTGGCTGCCACTTGACCCCCAAGAGTGCGCTTCCCTCTGACACGGATAGGCAGCGAGGCTCTTAGAGTGGTGCTGACAAGAAAAGCGCACTGGGGAGCCATGCGTCTCTTGAGGCTTCACCAGCTCCCTCACGCCTCACTAAGTAGAGGCCTTTTGTAGCCTGTGTGTGTGTATGTGTGTCTGTGTATGTTGTGTATGTGTATGTGTATGTTGTGTATGTTGTGTATGTGTGTATGTGTATGTATGTGTATGTGTATGTATATGTGTATGTATATGTATATGTGTATGTGTATGTGTATGTGTGTATGAATGTGTATGAATGTGTATGTGCATGTGTATGTGTGTATGAATGTGTATGTGTATGTGCATGTGTATGTATGTGTGTGTGTATGTGTATGTATGTGTATGTGTATGTATGCGTATGTGTGTATGTGACATGGCTTGGATCTTCAGAGCTGTTTGCTGCAGCTTGATGCGATGTGTTGCTGCAGCATTCCAGAGCAGCAGAGACCCCCTCCCCCTTTGCCACGGTTTGACTTATCTCGGCACCCGACGCCTTCCGACCCCGTTTCAGTGATCCCTAAGCCTCGGGGTGGATACTCGAGACTGGACGTTGTAGAATTGAAGGACGACAAAGAAGGCGGTGCTGAGGCTTCAACAGTCCGTCAGCCAGAGTGGATACAGGTCTGTCTATGACACATGCCGCACATCCCCCGTAAAGCCGAACTCGCGCCGCATGCACGAGGAACGCGACCTGCGTTTCTCCTTTTAGAGCGACTCCGTTATCTGGAGCAGTGAAAAATATTCGCGAGCTTCGTATGAACCGCTAGTGGGCATGCGGATAGTTGCCCTAGAGCGGAGCTTACGCATTTTGTAGCTTGCCTCACAGCAGCACGGATGAGCCAGGCTTCCAAAGAGGAGTAGAGCGACGATGCGGGAAAAGGCAGCAGGCAGAGCTTGTTTGCATCTCCCTGGCGTAGCAAGCGTCTGCTTCGCTCGGCAGCGCGCAGTTTTAGGACGGCAGGCTATAGCTGACTGCCTTTAGCTGACTGCCTCTGCCCTTCTGCAGGCAAGCAGATTTTTTATCATCCTAAAAAGGCCGCAAGCTAGCCGAGCAACAAGGAGCACCTCGATAATCTTCGTGCAACTTGTTTCCCGCGCAGGCTCTTGGGGGTATGGCTCTTGGAAGCCGGGTGCATCCCGCGTCTCTGCAGCTGCAAAGACAGCGGGTGGAGGAGCTCTTGCAGCGAGAGAATCTGCTGCAAGCGGTGAAGGCTGTGCGGCGATTGCGACCTGAAGAGGAGACTGCTGACCAGGTGCTCCTCTCCCTATGCACATGCGAATGCATGCATGCATGCATGTATGCAGGGTAACGCTTTGGGGCTTTGCTTGCATGTTGGTGAGTGCGGCGGCGCGAGTCGCGGCCGTTGACGGAGAGGCGCAGTCTGTGCAGTTGCGCTGTCTGTCCATTCAGTCCTCTGCTGCCATACACAGCAGACTTAAGCGGTACGACAAGGTCAAGCGCATCTTTGGCGCGAAGCGCGCAGACAGCGCGGCTTCAAGCTCCAGGAGTCGAGGGGACGGTGGGTGCTCTGGCAACGAAGAGGCCGAAAGGGAGACAGCAGAGCCAGAGGAGTCGGGAGAGGATCTGGCCTTCATCGAAGCTCTTGAGCTACAGGATCGGCAGCGAGAGGCGCTCTTGCCTACCGGTCTGAAGGCGTTGCAAACGTCAAGCGTCGGAACGACTCGCAGGGAAGTCGCGCAGGCGGGTGCTGCCCCTCCTGCGTTGGAAGCCATTCAGCGACAAGTAGGCCTCCTCCCCACTCTATGCGCATTCTCTCTGCGTACGTGCCCGTTTGCTCCTTCGCGTTCAGCAGTGGCGAGCCGCTGCACTGGGGAGTCTGAGCCTGTGCCTGACCTTGTTGCGCCGCAGCTCGAGGCGTCGGATCGCGTCGCTAAAGCGAGCCGACTGACCCGAGCGCCGAGGAGGGGCCTCCTTTGTGGGGCCCCCCTGGGAGATGAGGGGAGTCGATTTAGAGCATGGAAGGTCAGTGCACTGCACGACGCGCAGACGCATGGTGTCTGTTGCGAGATGCTCCTGTGTGGGGAGGGGGGAGGGGTGGGGGCACTCTGGATCGCGCCCAATATACCCCCTAGAGCGGCGGTCTTCTTCTTAACGCCGCGCAGGTCGTCAAACCCCCTTGGTGGCAGAGCGACTGAACTGCTGATGCAAGCACACGCTACTGCGGGAGGGAGGGGGGGCGAAGGGGGGCATGCCGAAAAATTCTCCTCGTTCCGTGGCAGCAGCGCTCCGCTACGCCTTGCGGCTGTCATGGGGGGGACCACAGCAGGCTGGGAAAGGCGTTCCGCGCAGTTCACTGCCAGCCGTTGTGGGGCACGCGATGTGTCGCTCTGCGCCTCAGGAAAGACAAAGAGACGCTCCAGCAGAGAAGGCGTCTTCCGATGTGGCAGCAGCGTCAGAAGACGGTAGGATCCCGTCACTGCCCGGAAGGAAAAAGGCCTTACACGGCACAGGACTGCGCAGGGGGCCTAACAAAAGGCGTGTGCAACGTTCTCTCTGGCGGTGCAGTTGCTCCCCCTCTCGCTTTTATCTCAGGCTACTTCCGATTAGATGTGTGACTTAGTGTCTCTCTTCAGAGGCTCGCGTGATGCTTTGTTTGGCTGCCTGCGCCTTGCTCTCCCTGCCACGCACTCTCCACGCAGATCTCTCGGCTGGCGCAAGCGACCTTCCAGGCCCCTCCCCTCCTGCGGCGGATGCAGCAGAACCAGACGAGCTGCAGCAGGCTCGTTGGCAGCAGCAGCAGCGCGCGCGAGAAGAGGAGGACGCGTGGGAAGTGGACCTTGAATCAGAGGGGCCTCGTCCCCCTTCATTGAAGCCGCTCCTCTGCCCCGAAGGAAGCCCGAGGGGCCTTAACAGGGTTAGCGCCTTCTCAGAGAGAAAAAAGGAGGCTTCAGATCGCTGCGAGAGGGCATTTTTCTTTTGCATGAAGGTCTACTGCATTTTTTCTGCATGAAACTCCGTTGCTGCGCTAGTTGTCGTCGTTCATGTGCCGTGTAGAGGGGACCCCATCACTTGGGTGTGCTTGTAAGTATGTGTGTAATGGGTATGCCCGTATCCATGTGTGTATGTGTTTGTATGTATGTATTTGTGTGTATGTATGTGTTTGTATGTATGTGTTTGTATGTATGTGTTTGTATGTATGTGTGTGTATGTGTGTTTTTGTGTGTATGTATGTGTTTGCATACGTGGCAGCGCGCGCGGAGCTCAATGGGAGCAGACAGCTCAAAGCTAAGCAGGTCAGAAGCGGGAAGCACTGCTTTCTGTTCTTCTGGGGAAAGGCCCTCCAGCACGCGCATCCTCTACCCAGATCTGACGCCTCTACTCCAGAGACAAGAGCAGCAAGAGGCAGAGTGGCGCGAGTATCTCCCTCCGCAGGAGCCGCAGGATCAGCAGCAGTGTCTCCTAAGCGCTGAGGCTCTGAGGGCTATTGCGAAACCCGAATACCCCGTGGAGGCGAAGAAGAAGTAAGAAACACTACCCTGCCCTCGTGTTTTCTCTCGGCCTGCTCGCCTGCTTTCCTGGCATCTTTGCTAAGCCGTCGCACGGACTTCGCAGAGAGCTACTTGCTCTGCCGCTGCATTCATCTCGAGGGGGTGGCTTGTATCGACGGCTCCTTGGGGTGTTTTTCGCGCCGCACACTCAGGGAAAAAGGCCATCGGAGAGAGAAGCCTAGAGAGCTGTTAAGGAAAGCCCAGACGCAGAAGAAGCGCAACCCCATCGACGCTATCATTGAGGCCAAAATGAAAAAGAGCTCTCTTGCCTAGACTGTTTCCGAGTCTCTCCGTGGCACCTGCGGAAGGCGCCCTAGAGGTTGCTATTGCAGGGGCCTCCCGGCTCAGCAGCGAGTCTGCGGGGGGAGAGGGTTGTAAATGGAGAACGACTCGAAAGGGTTAGCAGCAGACGGTAGACAGCGCAGGACATGTCTCCGCAACCGAACGCAAGCAAGAAGCGCTGGGGAATACATGCATTTGCATGCTGCCTCGTAGCAGCGAATGGAAGATTTCTTGCACTGAAGGTGTTGTGCGAGAGGTGTCTGAATGCCTTTTATGTGCATGCTCGCGCTGAGCGGAGGGTGAGCTGCTGGACCCCATGTGGACGCAGAGAAAATAGTGCAAGACGACAGAGAAAATAGTGCAAGACGACAGAGAAAATAGTGCAAGACGACAGAGAAAATAGAGCAAGACGACAGAGAAAATAGTGCAAGACGAGGAAGTGGGAAGGGCTGAGTGCCCCTGGAAACGCAGTAGTAGTAGCAGTAGCAGCAGTAGTAGTAGCAGTAGTAGTAGTGGACACCCTTGCGTGGAGACAGGATGTGGCAGCGCCTGCCGCAGAGAAAACGCTGTGCCGCAGGCGCTAGTTTGTCGTTACTGGGGTTGCTGCTTCTACTTGCAGCCAATGAGAGGAAAAGGGGGCGTAGTTGCCGTTAGAAGAGGGCGTTGCTTTCGTCTGCCACAGATATCGGCGACAGACGAAGGCAACGCCTCCCAGGGGCAAGCTGTGGAGGCTCTCTGTCTCTCTCTGCCTCCATCTTGGAGCCAAGCGCACTTCTCTGTGCATGCAGATTCGGGCTGTTATGCCATGCGTCTTCAGCGTACTGCCACGCAGCGCCTTGGCCTTAGCGCCGACTGCACGGCGGTCCTTTTCAGTCGAATCGCCCCCTCTTCACTCCAGAACCCTAAACGCCGTCCTAAGATTTCACCCCACCTCCCTTTCTAGCAGCCCCCTCAAAGTTACGCCCCTCTACTTCTATAGGCCGATGAGGCCTGAGAACTACAGCAGCTACTCCCAGTTGCGAGAGAGAGGCGCTCCATTCTGATGCTGGCGACATGCAGCATCCCACCCACCCCCAAGGGCCCCTGCTTGCGCCTCCGCCGCAGTGTTTCTGTGCAGGGCAGACAGAAACACGGGCAGGGAGCCTCGAGCTCCTTGGCTCTTCCCCGCACAGCACAACGGCAGAAGGGGCACCGCTGAGCGCGATGACGCGCGCAAGCA
Source organism: Cyclospora cayetanensis (assembly GCF_002999335.1). Classification (NCBI taxonomy): domain Eukaryota; phylum Apicomplexa; class Conoidasida; order Eucoccidiorida; family Eimeriidae; genus Cyclospora; species Cyclospora cayetanensis. Next base: position 69,913 of record NW_020312063.1, on the reverse strand, counting down.
GCAGAGAGAGGACCGACGCGATGCGCGAGAGCGGTCAAAGTTTCCCGTAGAAACAGCCAATGCGAGTGGAATATCCCCCAAGAGGAGGCACCTAGGAGGCCCCCCAAACGCGCCGCAGTTGCATGCATGCATGCAGGTGCATGCAGGTGCATGCATGCACCTGCGGCGCGTTTGGCCCCAGCCCCGCCTCCCTGGAGAAGCTACTGAAGTGCGCAAGGGTTAACCGGCCCGTCTGAGTCGTCTTGGTCAATGTGACTGCACACATCGAGATGCACGAACACCACTTGCTTCTCTAGGCGCCGGCTACAACGCCACTGCTTTATACATTGTGTACATATGTCCTTGCTGCAAGGGAGTGCACGAAGTTGTACATATATTTGCGCATGCATATACATATTTACGCATGCCCCTAAAACAGCAGAGGAACTAGTGGTCAGTGTGTCATTGTTCTTCAAGAGATTTAAGCTGGCCATAGCGCCGTGCGCGTTCACACACACCTGTCCATCATCAGGTCCTGCAAATGCAAGCCACACAAAACACACGTCTCAGAAAGATGTTTTAAAGAGTCTTTCGCGGCCCTTTCTCCACCACCGCCACAAAACAAATTGCGAGAACGAATTTGAATGCACCGCCATGGTTGAAGACTCGCAAGCACATACATACATACATACGTACATCTACACAGTCTCTTGCAGTGATACACACACACACACACTATTACACACACACACTATTACACACGCACACTATTACATACAGGTACACACAAATATATACAGATACACACAAATACATACGGATACTTATATAAGGATATGTGCATACAGATACACGCATATATATATATATATATATATTCATGCACACACAATAACATATATGTATGGTAGGTGCATTCGCACAAAATATATATACATATACCTAAGCACGCCAACGTGCCCCCACATACGGCAACCGTTTGGAGGGAGAAAATGTGTTTCCCAAAGGAGGCGCCGGGTCGGCTGTACACTGCGTGAGGTCGTGGAAGGCTAAAGAGAGAGAGAAGTGACTGTATCCAAGTGCATGCTGCAGCTCAGGTAGAGATGAATCGCTTCCCATCGAACATGCACGGAGGGCATATGATGCGAACTGTCTAACGCATGAAGAATTTTTCCAGATTTTTCTGTAACACCCCCCATGCGAGCGAGGGCCATGCGCACAGAGGGGATTCAAACATCCATCTGCGTGTTCACACCGCGCTGTCTCTCTCTCTATGCCTTCATCGAAACGCGTAGACACTTCTACGTGACTGGCCAGAGAAAGCGAGGCATGAAGTCTCGAGCTTAAAGAGTGCTGCACCCTACACCCGTGCAGCCTGGAGACTCCACAGTGTACAACATATATATATATATATATATATATATATATATATATATATATATACATAGAAATCTCTACATATAGCAACCCTCTGTCAAGAATAGCACGGAAAACAAGCGTACAGGCGTCATCTCCTCTTGGCCTCCTGGCTTCCACAGTCTGATGTAGTTGTCGATGCCGCTAGTGGCGAGACAGGGGCGTTGTGGGTTTGTTTGAACGCAATTTAGGGGGGTGTCATGCCCTCGCAAGACGCTGACGCATTCACCTAAGCAGAGCGCAAGCCAGCCTCCACGAGCAGCAAAAGTGAGGGGCTTCTTTTAACGGGCAGAAGCAGAAAACTCACGCATGCAGAGGGGAGGCGCTGCAGCTCCGTTGGTGGCAGCACAGCCCACTGTGGAGGGAGAGGAAGGGAAAAAGAAGCAGAAGACAAACGGCAATGCACTCGAGAGAACGGCAGAACCCCCACAAGCACACGAAACAGAGGACCCCGTAGGAGCACACAACGGATCAGAAGCGCACAACAAAAGGCACGCGCTGCGCAACACAAAGAAAAGGAGACAGTTGAGAGACACAAGCAACAAGACAGACACAGGACAGGATAGCGAGAGAGAGAGACAGAAGGGAGAGGTGGAGAGAGAGAAAGCGCTAGGACGAGAACAGAGTGAGAGGTAGACATAGAGAGAAAAAGAGATAGAGAGGGTAACGAACGCCTGAAAACGAAGAAAAGAAGGCACAAACGCATGCTCGGGCGTGATGTTTTTGATTGGGGGAATGAAGGGCGAAAAGAGACAGGTGAAAGCGCAGCAGGCCCTATAGCCTTGATGTATGGAAGTAATTCTTCGCACCATCGAGGAGTCTAAAGATACACGCAGAGGCATCATCGCTTGCCGCCACAACAAAATCGTCCCCTATGAAGCCGCATTCTTTAATACCTGTCTCGACGTTGGAGGCCCCCAAATATCTGTGCATGTGCCCCCAAACGATTCACACAACAAAACAAAACAAAAAAACAAAAAAAACTCAGTACGCGGATGTACATTGATCCCTTGTTCCTCTCCAAGGGATAAATGGATCACTATACACACCCACCCCTTCATCCTACAGCGGCTACGCCTGCACCGTGAGGCGCACACGGCCAGAAAGCAGAGAGAGAAAGAGAAAGAGAGAGAAAGAGAGAGAGAAAGAGAAAGAGAGAGAAAGAGTCTCTCTTGCGCTGGCTGGTAGGTGTGCTTGAGAAGCGAGGGTATGCGTTCAAAAGGAGCTTTTTACGACTGCCATACCTTCCGAATTCACACTGTGGTCGCCAGTTTGCATCTAAAAGTGACTCCCACTGCGCTTGTGCCCCCCCACAGCGCCAACTGCCGTCGCACAGCGCCAAATCCTGGAAAAGACACATATGGAAATACAGCTACAACATACATGTGCCTCTATACATATACATAGACGTAGATGTATGTACACATGCATATTGCATATGTATACACATTCACACATGCAGCTGCAATGACGAGCAAAACCACACAGCCACAGGATCGGACAGCTCCGCCTGTTGGAGAGAGAGCTACTACTCGGTCCTCCACACAATGCATTGTGGCTCTGTCAAAGGAAACAGACGCCGTCACGCTGCAGCGTATCCTCCCTCTCAGAGACGCATCCCTCAGCTGCCGCAAAAGAAGCCTCACTATGAGGGCGCTCTCCGCATCTCTTTGCATCTATCTCTCCATTGATATCTCTCTATCTATCTGTATCTCTCTCTTTGTCTATCTCAATCTATCTCTCTGCACTCTGAGTGTGTGAGCACGTAGCTCGAGGCAGTGCCTCTAACTGCGCACATCGAGTTCATCGAGCCAGGAGAAGGAACCTGAAAGGGAGGCATCCTCGTTGCTGCTCTCCTCCTCGTCGTCGCTTTGACTGCTGCGCCTCCCCCTGCTGCTGCTGTCGCTGCTGCTTGTGCTGCTGCTGCTTCGGCGGCTGCTCGCATGCGTAAGCCTCAGACTTAGGGGGGCTTCTGCGGGGGCTGGAAACATCTCGTTGAGCCACGCACTTGTCACTTCTTCCAGCAAACGCGTATTTCTTGCATCGTCTCCCTCTGCACTTTCAAACTGCCGCGACAGCTGCTCCCTCCTCCGCAGCACTCGCCGCAAGATGCTGTCATCCGCAGAGCAGCTTCCCTCTCTAAATCCCCCGCCGGCAGCGCCGTCTTGTTCTGCATGCGAGGAAGACGGAGCACTCAAAGACGACTCTGCACGTCTACTTAACCCTGATGCTGCTTGTGCTTGTGCCTGTGCTGCCCCTGCTGCATCCGCTTGCAGTGCTGAAGGCGACATAGCGGTGCAGCCTGCGGAATAAGAAGCGCCGTACAACGCAGAATCCGACGCAGACCTTCTGCGCCACAGCGGAGAAACACCTCCCACTGCCGTTGCTGCTGCTGTTGTTGTTGCTGTTTCTGCTCCAACTGCTGCTGTTGTTGTTGCTGTTTCTGCTCCAACTGCTGCTGTACTTGCTGCTGTTTCTGCTCCAACTGCTGTTGTTGTTGCTGTTTCTGCTCCAACTGCTGCTGTTGTTGTTTCTGCTCCTCCTTCTCCTCTTGGCGCTTCTACTGCGTGAGCTGTGGCTGCATTGCCACTGCCAGCGGTCCCACAGACTTCGGCGTCTACCGAAGCACCACGCGTGCGCTGTCGCTTAGAGCGGCTAACGAGACATGCATCATCAGATGCTGGGGTCGGGAGATTAGTGCTGCTGCTGCTGCTTCTGTCAAGCCTTGCTGCGTTGAGTTCGAGGCTGTCACTGCTGAGCATGCTGCCCAAGCTGTTGGTGTTGCTGCTGCGGCATGCACTGAGACTCCCAGCAGAGGAGGACGCCTCGGATTGCCTTTCTTGGTGCCGAGGGGGGTAAAGAACCTGCTGCTCTCGCTCTTTGTCCTCTTGCTCTTTGCCCTCTTGCTCTTTGGCCTCTCGCTCTTCGTCCTCTTGCTGCCTTTGGCTGGCTTCCTTGCGCCGAAGGCGCCTCGCATGTTGCTGCAGCTGGGTAAGAATATCTCTTCGCACGAGCTTCCTGAGAGGCTCTGGCTCAGGCCACCCCTTCCAGCCTCGAACGCTGGCTCTGAAGGCTGCAGACACTGCAGGATGCAGCCACCAAGGCTCTGCTGCTTTCACGCTGGACTGAAGACCGCTGCCCAGCTGCCGTTCTGCGCGAGTGGCTGCCTTCGCAAGCGTCTCGGCTGCGCGTGTCTCCGACAACATCGCTGAAGCAGCCTCAAACTCCCCTGCAGTCCGCATGCGTCGAGAGGAGGCTCCCGACGATGGTAGCCTTGGTGGAGCGGCATCTGCTGCATTCGTTGCTGCTGCATTCGCTGCTGCTGCATTCGCTGCTGCTGCATTCGCTGCTGCTGCATTCGTTGCTGCTGCATTCGTTGCTGCTGAGTCGTCGAGTTCGGCTGACGCAGCAGAAGCAGCAGCGGCTGCTGCTGCTGCTGCCACTGCTGCCGCTGCAGATGCTGTGGCACGTCGGAATCTCCCCGTTATGAGGATTCGCGCTGCTGCACCTGCTGCTGCCGCCGATGCGGAGCGCGCAGGACTGACGTCTTGCAGGTGTACAGACACCTGCGCAACGCTGCTCTGCTGAGCCCTTGCTGCCGAAGATACACCTGAAGAATTCCTTGCCAAGGATGCAGCAACACTCCCTCGATGAGCCTCTCCCGGGGAGATCGGGCACCCCCCCCCAACGAACCAGTGAAATACGTGCTGCTGCTGCTGCTGCTGCTGCTGCTGCCGCGCATCTTGCTGCTGCTGCTGCTCAGTTTGCTGCTGCTGCTGCTCAGTTTGCTGCTGCATGCGAGGCATCAGCGGAGGCGGCTGCTGATGCTCCCCCTGCTGCCCCTCAGCTTCACCAGATTGCGGCACTTCGGCTTCTGCTTGATGCTGGGAAGGAGGCAAGTCGGCAGAGCGCTGCTGGCAAGCGTCCTGTAGAATGGACTGCTGCTGTTGTAAATGGTGCTGTTGCTGCTGCTCAGTTCGCTGCTGCTCAGTTCGCTGCTGCTCGTCCTGCTGCTGCTCGTTTTGCTGCTGCTGCTGCATCTCCTCGTGCATCTCTTCTAAGCGGAACGTAGGGTAAGTCCGCATCCAAGATCCCGAATTGAAAATTCGCTCCACACACTGCGCGCGGCTGCTCACACACGCCACACAACACTAGCAGAAGCAGCAGCTGCACCAGAGCCTCTGCGTAGTATGCAGCGCTTCCTTGTAGGCCTTCCTTAAAAGCTACAGCTAGCTAGCTAGCTAGCTGTCCAACTCGCACTGGCCCCAACAGCACTGCTGCTGCTGCCTGCCCTGCATGGAGTGTACTTACACCACATCAAGCTGCAGTTGACGCGAGACACGCCTAAATTCGGCAACATTGGGAAACCTAGCAAGGGCTTCCCTAGCAACCCTTGACGCTGCGCTGATGCTGCTGCAAGCTCGCAAAGCAGCAATCAATCTGCAAGGAACAAGCAACACCAAAGAGCACGAAGGCGGCAAATTCCAACCTAGCATGGTGGAAATTCTGATAGGGGGACGCGAAATAGAAACAAGTAACCTCTCTTTCTTTCTCTATCTATCTCTCTATCTTTCTCTTTCTCTCTCTATCTTCCTCTGTCTCTTTCTTTCTCTCTTTCTCTCTCCCCGAGCCGTCCTCTCATGGCATTGCTAGTCAAGAGCATGCAACATGCACATCTCAGGATACACACCGAGGTAAAAGCTGCTTCAATCACCTGTAGTAAGCCTTGGGGCAGTACGGATCCAAGTACACTGCTTCCCTGGCGTCTCTTTCTGCTGCTGCTGCTGCAGAGACACCGAATCGAGGTTTGCTCCGAAGCTGCGCAAGAGCTCTGTTGCATAAAAGCGGCACACGCAGATGTGCAGCCACTGCAAACCGAAGCGCTCGGGTGTATGCGCAGACTGCCATGCCTTCAAGGCCTCGTTCCACTGCAGCACCAAGCAGACACACGAACAAAACGAGGCAGAATTAAAAAGCCTCGCAAAAACACCAAGCAGCGCGCACACGCGAGAAAAAACAGCATTAGCGACCGCTTCAGCGCGGCCACATACATGTATGCATGTACACATACATAAATACATATACATATACATATATATATATACATATACATATATATATATATAGATATACATGTTCATACACATACACATACATATAAACATACATATGTACACATACACATGCACATACATACACATACATATATACATACACATACATACACATACATATGCACATACATATGTACATATACACATGCACATAAATATACATACATAGATACATACATATACATGTACACATACTTATACATACATATATATATATATATGTATATGTATACATACATTTTTACATTTATCTAGACCTACACCGCGCGAGAGTAAGACGCCTCAAAGAGGGTGCCTTTGATTTTTTAGCACGGCCGCATTTTTTGCTGCAGGCGAACTTACTGAGCGCGTTGCCTTCGAGCTGCCAGGTCCTTATTTGCGTCTCTGGAATGCCAAAGGTAGTGGTGGGTTCGTTGGCAAGGCAGCAATAGCGGCAGGGGCAGCCAGGGGTGCTTTTGTTGCTGCTGTACCCCATCCACGCCAAGGCGTGAGCCTCCTTCACTGCCGAAGGTGCGCCTGAGGATCTGCAGCGAGCAAAATCGTAGGAAGGGACTGTGAGCGGGAGCATCTCTCGCTCGCTTTGCGAGAGAAATCTGAAGGTGTAGACGGCATCACAGCCGTAAGTTGCGGCTAAATACCGTCCGCTCTTGGACCATCTGCGAGCGCACAAGCCTCACAGAGTGCCTGCGAGGAGCTTCACACATCCTTGCTGCGGTGTGAGCGGCGTCTTTCCTACGACACTCGGTGCAGAGCAGGGGGTTTCGACACTCGCGCGGCAGTCCCCCAAAGCTATCTGCATGCAGACACGCGTTTCCGCCTGCTTCAAGGACCAGTGCGACGGAAAATCCGCTCAGAAAGCCTCTTCGACGAGACTCCTACGCACGCCAAGTGTGTTGGGTGCAGCAGCTGCTGCTGAGAGCCCCTCGCACTCCCTTCGAAAGGCCGCTTCCAAAGACAGGTAGGCACGAAGGTGTCGCAAGGAACCTGTCCACGAACGCTCCACGCTGCGGCTGGTAGCGGCGGCAGAGGGTGGGCAGGCGTGCCTCGTGCTGCTGCTGCTGCGACTCGGTGAGAAGGAGGATTTCTGCTCGTTCGCAAGCCGCTCAAAGAAAGCATTCTCCGGTCATACACGCGAACAACTGGATCGTTAGCCGCAACGGCAAGATACTCAGGTCGCAATGGGTTGATGCTGAGAGCTTTGACCTACAAGTTCACAACATGAGGCGAAGCCATGGCAACACTCAACCCGCCATCTGTATCTTCTTCCCCTCGAATCCGCGCTCACACACAAGAAGGGCCCCAACAAGACGCGCCTGCATGCGTGCTTGCATGCGTGCTTGCATGCGTGCCGCTAGGAAAAAAGGTTTTAAAAGCTCTTTTTTGCACATGCCCCTTGCGGGGAGAAGACAACACGAAGCATAAAGGACCTGAGCAGCAGGCAGCAGTAGGCATGCGTGTTCGAAAACAAGCACCAAACACCTCTCTGCAAGCGAGATGTGTCTCGCGGAGGGCATACGCATGATGCACAGCAACAGGGCGAATAGGAGAGAGCCTGGCACTTACTGATTTTAGCATGGTTCCTCTGAAATACAGACAGAAAGTGAGAGAGAAAGAGAGAGGAAGAAAGAACGACAGAAAGAAAGAGAGAAAGAGAGAGGAAGAAAGAAAGAACGACAGAACGAAAGAGAGCGAGCGAAAGAAAGAAGGAAAGAACGACAGAAAGAACGAGCTAAAGGTCATGCGATGCAACATGGCAGCCTCTGGGGAGTTTCTGAATTGGACGAAAACGCACCTCAGCTGCATCGAATCTGCGCCGTAGCCACGCACTCTCGTAGAAGGCTTGTTGCAGCAGCAGCCTATCCTCAGCGAGGACCCCCCCTCCAGGTGCATGAAGATCGTACAGCTGCACGCGTCTCGCTGCGATGTCGACGTTTCCCTTCGCTGCAGCAGCAGCAGCAGCAGCAGCAGCAGCAGCAGGTGTTCTTGTTCTTGCCAGCGGCGAACGCGAGCGCCTTTGGAAGCCTTGCGTGTCTCGCAGATCCTCTCTGCGTGCTTCAATGTTGTATTCTGCCGCTGCTCCTGCTGCTTCTGCAGCTGCTCCTGCTGCTTCTGTTGTTGCTGCTCCTGCTGCTTCTGTTGCTGCCCGCCTCGAGTGCCTGGAAGCCCCCTGCAAGTTGCTGCTGCTTCCCTCCAGCAGTTGCTGCTGCTCCTGCACTGCAGCAGAAGCAGCAGCAACTGCTGCAGCGGCTCGCGCCAGAAAGCGCACATGTGGCCTATGACTAACCGAAGGCGAGCAAGACTCTGAGGACAGAGAAATCAACACCTGCGCGCGCAAAAGCACATGGCATGCTCCCCCCCTTCCGTTTCTCTCAGTTTTAGTGTGGCTGGCTTGGCGTCTAAGGCACCCGGAGGGACGGCATGGTGATGCGATACACTGCAAAGCGAGAGAACGCTCATCGGCTCTGAGTCTGCATGAGACGAAGCAGCAACTCCTGCTCCTTTATGGCCTCACGTTGCGGCAGTCTCTCCTGCGGCAGACGTGTGGCTCTCTGCGATCAAACTGGCGAATGGTGCCTGCCAACACAACACGCATGCGGCTCAGCCGCGGCACATCAAGGCGGCTATCGCAGAATAACAAAGACGACTACCCCTCCTACAGGAGCGTGGACAGAAGCAGCGGACTGAGAGAGATAGAGAGAGAGAGAGAGAAAGAGACAGAGAGAGAGAGAGAGAGAAAGAGAGAGAGAAAGATAGACCCTTGGGGTTATGCCCACCGTCATCGCTGGCAGACCACCAAATGTTTCGCGAGTCGTGTGGCAACGCTGCAATGTGTTTCACTTGGTTGGCGTGGCATGTGAACCGCTTCCTACAGCAGCGCAAATAGCACTTGCACGTGGCAGCGATTGCAGAAGCAGAAGAAACAGAAGCAGCAGAAGAAGAGGAGAAACTGCAGAAGAAGCAGAAGAAGCAGAAGCAACAGAAGAGGAGAAGCTGCAGAAGAAGCAGAAGAAACAGAAGCAAAAGAGGAAGCAGAAGAGGAGAAACTGCAGAAGAAGCAGAAGAGGAGAAGCTGCAGAAGAAGCAGAAGAGGAGAAACTGCAGAAGAAGCAGAAGAGGAGAAACTGCAGAAGAAGCAGAAGAGGAGAAACTGCAGAAGAAGCAGAAGAAACAGAAGAGGAGAAGCTGCAAGAAAAGCAGAAGAAACAGAACAAGCAGAAGACGAAGCAGGAGAAGCATGCGCAACCCCCTCCCCCCCTTTTATCCCTTGCATGCGACCTCGACCGCATGTGCAACATATTATCAGAATTATACACCCAAAAAACAGCAAACGCAGCGCTAGAAGGAAAGGAAGAAGCCCGTGGTATATGGGTAAGCAGGAGAAATAGGGGAGTCGAGTTGATGATCCGTACAAGCAAACGCCTCTAGAGATGCTAGAGAGTCGAACTTCCGAATCCATTGCGCCTGTAGCCACCGCTTCCATGCCCAAAAATGCCACGCCAAAGACATTTAGCTGATGCCCTAAAAGAAACGCCGAGGAGGAGTCTCATGAGAAGGTTCTACACATCTGATACTGCAGCGCAGCCTTCACCGAGAGAAGCAAGAGCAAGGAAGAAGTCCTCTTGCTTTCGCTAGCGTGTCTGCCCCTTGTTTTCCCGCCAGCAGCCTTTCTCTTTCTTCCCTTTCTTCCCCCTTTCGACTAACACGCTAGGTGGGCATAGCCAAGGCGCAACAACAACAACAACCCCTGGCGAGGAAGCAAGGAGCTTGGTGACGACGCATCGCCATCGGCGTTGCGAGGCACTTCTCAATGCATGCGAGAGGGCAGTGGGAGCAGAGCCCTACCCGTCTCAATACGACGGACAGGATGGGAAATTCTTGCGCCTCGATGGTGGTGATGGTCGGTGGTGTGCGTAGTGAAGGGATCGCCGGAGGGGGGGGCGAGGGGCCCCAGGGCCCCCGGGGTGTCTTGGGGTAAATCCCATATCAGCACGCGTCTATCGTCGCTAGTACTCGCGAGAAAATTGCCTGACTCATGCCAAGACAGCCGATTAACGCAGCCTGCGTGGCCTGCGTGGCAGCAACAGCAGCGCGAAGGGGATCGAGGGAGTGATAGAGAGATAGAGAGAGAGAGAGAGCAAGTGAGAGAGAGATAGAGCAAGTGATAGAGAGATAGAATGATAGAGAGATAGAGTGATAGAGCGACAGAGTGATAGAGCGAGGGAGTGACAGAGAGATTGAGCAAGTCAGTGATAGAGAGATAGAGCGAGTGAGTGATAGAGTGCGTGAAGGAGTGATTAGAGTGATAGAGTGATACAGTGAGTAAGCCACCACACCGCTTGCCAGACGGCGTGCGGGAGTACAGCGCTCGTCAAGGGCCTCCTACACAGAAGGCGAAAGTGCAAAAGCAGCACCAGCAGCAGCAGCAAACAGGCAGCGCTGGTACAGAGAGACAGACAGACAGACAGACGGAGAAAGAAAGAAAAAAGAAAGACGCATGGAACGATTAGCGGCAACGAGGGGTCACTATTCCAAATGACCAACGCAGCTCCCGCACAGAGGCTGCCGGCAAACTTCTTGGAAAGAAAACGGCTCTTGATGGAAGAATACCACAAGCAGCACCAGCATGCCGCGCATGCAAGAAAGACCCCTGGACGGTGCTGACTGCCAAAAGGCGATAGACATACAGTCATACATCCGAGAAGCCATGCACTACTAGGCAAGAGCAGCGGGAAGAATACAGCCCTCAACGCTTTCGCGCACAGCACAACGTCCAATGCAGGGCAGGATGCTGTAAAAATTTAATAAAGATAGACAGACAGACAGACAGAATGACAGAAAGACAGAATTACAGACACACATACAGAATGACAGAAAGGCAGAATGACAGACAAATGACACACATACAGACTTACCGACTAGCACCTCGTCACTCATAAGGCGGGTTGCCACCAGAGAACTCCACTGAAGGGAGTCCAAAGCGGCGCGGCACTCATGCGGAAAGCGCCTGCGCCGCTTATGCACCTGATAAACGCTCCTAGGTCTATCCATGCTACACCGTACAGCTTTTATTTTCCATGCCAAGACTGAACAAACCCCTAGCGCGGAAGACCGCGTGCTGCACGCCCCCCGCCCACCCGTTGCGACGCGCAGATCGTCAGGGTGTAAGTCTCGCTATCCCCTGAATGCGCCGTGCGGAGAGGCGAAAAGCCGACAAAACACACACGAGTGGCAGCCTGCAAGGGCTCTAGCGCACGCCGTTCCTGAAACTACAGAGGCAAGGCGCAGCCTCCGGAGGGAGTTCAGCTGAATCAATGAGATACACCGAGGACCGATCTGCCCGGAGATTCAAGTGCAAGACGGTGCTGCCTACTGCAGCCTCCCGAGTCTGCGCCGAGGGGGCTGCAGGACAGGCGAGGGGAGGCCTCCTGCGGCAAGCGCTGCCCGCTTGCGCAGCTCCAGAAAGGAAGACGAATGGCTAGACTCAAGAGGGAACTTCCATACGGCTACACGCCACAGGGGGTCGCAGATTTCCCTGTGGCTGTGTCGCTAGGGGAGGGATGCGGGTGCTGAAAAAGCGGCGTTAGACGTCGAGGGTGCGCGGTGCCTGCAAAGTAGTGTGCGTACCCGTAGAAAAAGCACATGAACGGGGTCTCTGGGGTGGGAGAGTCGGCATGCGGAGCCGCATAACGTTCGCTGCCGGGGCTGGCCTCCTCTCGTGCACGAAAAATCGCGGTAGCGAGGCGCTTCGTGGAAAAATGTGTATGAACAGGAAGAAAGGGAATTTCGCACCCATTCCAAAAATGCTATTTGTTATGAGGTGGATTCGGCGCACACTCCCGAAAGCGCAGGTGAACCGTCATGTATCCCGCGCCCTAGACTGCAAAACAGGTAGGCAAACAAACGTGAGTGCGAGACAGAAAACGGCTTCTGTTCCGGGAGACACAAGCCAACAACACGTTCATGTCATTTTAATGCTTTGCGTTAGCGAACACGCATGGATGCTCATCATTAGCACGCTTTCACCTCCTTTGCTGGAAACGGACTAGCAGCGCGGCGGCTTGTAGGGGTTCGGAGTTCGCGGACTGAGTTGCACTAGACACACTTCTTCCCTCAAGCAAGGCGCTTCCCCAGCACTTTCCATCTTGTGCACACTTCATAAAGTGCACGTCCCAAGGCTCAACTCTTCCTACTCGTCATGGGACCTAACCTGTGAATCCTTTTCTAGCGTATCGAAGGCAGATCAGCGCATGCAGGCCGTGGTTCTGCAGAAAACACAGAAAATCAAAGCTTGGATCAGCCTTCTATGGTGCTCCATCAAAGCTGTTAACACATATTTACGTTCGGCATTCAATTGTAGGGGTTACTTCGGTGCATGAGCGCTTGCTACTGATGAACGGACCAACCTGTGACGCTGTTATATTCTTACGCCCAGACCAGGTTTCGATCAATTTGATGCTGATACGAATTGGCCACACGATTCTCGTGAGCATATATACATGCTCTGTAGCGAATGGCAGCCCACGCTACACAGCTTCCAATCGCCGGAGTGCGACCGGCTACACCGCAGCCTCCTCCCTCTCACCTGATTTCCAGACCTTGAGAGCTGAGAAGAATGGTAAGGGCGTTTCTGGAAGGATGTAGAGACTCCTCTCTGCAGTTTGGCCAGATACAGCTCCTCTGGCTATGGTTTCCCGGGGAGACTTAGTACAAATCGTATTAGTGTTACTGCAGCCTCTTGTTAAAATTTCAGTAGCAGGGGAGCGAAGAGCTTAATTGCATCTGACTATTGGGTACAACTATCAGTAAGCACTCCGTATGAATATTATTCAGGTACGCCAATTTGCCTATAAGTCTCTGCTGTGCGCAGTGGAAAGGTGAACCCAACTTGCATGATGTACATTGTAACACGCCGTCTAAGGTGTTCTCAGGGGGCATTGAAGTCCACACAATATCCAAACTTAATATACACCTACTGACACTTTTCGGAAACGTTTCCTCCATCCTGGCCCTGCGGCCCCCAGGGATTCGATATGAGAGGATATGGCTAGCTAGGGTGTGTGTTGCTGCACCCTCTGACCAGCACGGGCACTCACAACTAGTTACCAATAGCAACTGGTCCACACACACTTGCACATGCACAGTATTACGTCTTGTTTTTTTGAGCCCACGTTACTCTGCATTATATAGCAAGTATGAACGAACAATCAAAGTAGTCCATTTCCTACTAAATTCGTAGTTAAATAAGAAGCGTCTAAGAAGAAGTGGAGAAGTGTAGCTTAACCCGGTATACCTTCTCCCTTTCCCTCACTGTTTCAAATAAGACACCCTTCTGTGCTGCACCCGTAAAACGAGATCAAATGTATGCAGGAAAGCCGGAGAGTTTCTGCTTTATTGCCATCCCCCAGGCACGCAGGAACACGAAAAACAGTGAGTGTTGGAAAAGCAAAGTAGGCACCATCCCGTGAAGGAAAAAATACATTAGTGTAGAAGAAGCACGCATACTAGTGAACAACGAACTAGGGGCAACCAAAACGGCCATGGAACCGCAAGAGCCCACCGTTGCCGGAGAGGCAAAGGGGTGAGCCTCCCACAACGGTACAAGAGGATGCAAGGAAAGTGTCCAAGATAGATCAAAATACACACTAGTTCAGCTGTGTCCTCATCAAATACACGCATTCTGCAGGCCCATACAGCCTGTGCATGCAGCGCATTCGATTTTAAAACCTCAAACGACGCAAAAAGGGAAGGCGTACGGAGAGTGTGTCTCCGAGTGTTTGCGCACCAATCTGTTTGTAGAGGTCACCTAAACGAAAAAGAGCTGGCGCTTCTTTGAGCAACACGCACAAATTATTTTTAGGTATTTCCGGCAGAGCATACACAGGAGAAGGACAATCACCGAGAAGCGCGAGGGAAACCAGCTACAAAAACTAGCGCTGTAAGTAGAGTCCCAAAGTCTCTCGTTGTCAATGACACTCGGAGTTTTTCCTCCATCAGCCACTGAGGTTGGCCCTTACCGCCCCATTTTGCCAGAAAGTCTCGTTTAACCTGTTCTCTGCGCACAGGAGTTCAGACTCCAGCATTTCTACGGCTCCTAGTCAATCCTGTGCCTCCGAACGGGTCAGCACGGCACGGTCCGAGCGTGATTCGGGGAGCCATACCACTTTTTAAAAAAGCCATGACTGACATTCCGTGAAGCTTGCAGATTTTTGGCTATTCGATAGAGTAGAAAAGGGGATTGATTTGTGAGAGGATGACAAAGGGTCCCATCCATCTGGCCCCAAGCGCCTTTTGGTCACCTGAGACTTCACCTTGTAAAGCCTGATAATCTATCAGGGCCGAATCTTTAAGCTCGAAACAAGACATATGACCGCCGCTTACCAGATTTTACGTGCTGGTCTCTTTCAAGCTCTGTGCATACATTGGCGTGCACTAGCTAGCTGTTCTCTGACTCCCTTCGCTGCTAGGAGGGGCTGCTGATGTCGGACCACCAGGTGCAGGGCAGGGTTGGCAAGGAGCTTCTCAGTGTAAAAGAAGAATATCGGAGAGCTACGGATGGTCTGGTTTACTGTAATTCTATATGCTCAGCACGAAAAGTAAACTGCGGCCAAGTTGAAGTTTTGTGAGCATAGAGTCGCAACTGCTGCAGAAGAGTGTGGCAGGTGCACTCTGCCTGTCTATCTGCCTCCGGTTGGTGCGCAGTTGTCATATTATGATCAGTGCGTAGGCGGGTCACGCACGCACGCCAGAACGCACCAACGCACTTTGGATCCTTCTTCGTTATGATGCTTAAGGAAAATCGCTGAGGCTTCCGGGCATGAGCTAAGACTAATGGAACGACATGCAAAAAGCCACGGCCGAGTGGCATAAGTGTGGGATAAAGTGGGTGAATTTGCGAAGTCTGTCGACAACCGCGTTAGATATCATTTCGAGCCTAGACCTCTAAAACCCGAACAGTAAAAACCAGTAATTCGATCAGTCCAAATCCTTTCAGGAACCAAAAGGCTTAGCACGAAATACGAAGCTTAGGAGAAACGAGCGCATTAGCTGCTGGCAATCTGGGTATGACAGTGCATACTGCTCTTACGGGGGACGCATCTTCTCAGGCCACCAGATGGACAGTGCGAGCTTTCCTGCTGCAGTGAGTCCCGCCATGGCCAGAATGAACAGTATCGTGTGCCTTACACAAAGCATCACTACGAAGTGAAGCCAAATGTGTAAATTTTCTTTGAACGCAGTAGGCCACTCCGACCGGGGCAGTGCTTCACCCTTTTGCTATTCTGTTTGTTGGCGGTAGTCGCGAATGAATGGAAGCCAAAAGCATAACACCTACGTTTGACAAGCAGTGGACATGACCACACACCAGCGGGATTGCGCAGCACATAAGTAAGTCGCTGGGGTATCATGAGAATGCGTTGGCGATCACACTGGCATCGAAATCCGCAGTGGCCTTTCGAGTTCGTGATCGTGAAGCCCACGCTGTGACCGCTTCAATTTTTACCAGATCGGGCTTAATTCCTGCAGGCAAAACAAATTCGGCTTGAGAGCAATTGCTGCTCTCAAAAAGGGACATCTGCGTGCCTTTGCTATCGCTGCTTGCTCCGCAACACCTGAAGCAAACGCTGTACTTGTCTAAGGTGCCTTCAAGAGTTTCGGCAGAGTACTAAGACATGATTCTTGCAGAGGGCCACCTAGCCCTCCTTGGTAAGTTTGCTGAATTCTCAATTAGCTTGACGTGGCAGTCCAGCTGTGGCATGACAAGTTCTGGACTGCATGCAGGAATACTCGATTTTAAGCGTGCGAGTGTGGAACGCCGTTCCGTGCCTGTCATCCGGGTACACAGGGGTTTAGGAGAAATCGTCTGTGGAGTCAAAAACGTTGAGGAGACAACTGGTCATTGTAGTTCTTCAAAATATTCATTGACGTGCGGCACGAAGGACCTCTGTATATAATAATCGTGTTTAGGGGATTACAGTCAACGCACAGACGCTATTCTCCGCTCTATTTTGTCGCTAACACCGGGTTATGATATTCCCAAAAGGCTAGTCGATTTCTGTAGTTTGCCGTTTTCAGAAAGTCATCCGCATGCCACGCAGTTGCTTCTTTCCGCTATGAGGGCTTCCCGTCCGGCAGGTAATAGCATATGGCTAATCCGAGAACAAGCTCAAAACAGCGTGCTGGACGCCCAGCAAATGGCTAATCGGTTGGCAGCTCGCCTTGAGTTAGCACATTCGCACAAATAAAATCCTTCTTGATGTGTATTCCTTCCTGCTGCTCCTCGGTAAACATCTGATTGAGTGGCATAACAACAAACCAACTGTACAGCCCGCGAAAAGAGGTAAATGTTCAGAAGCATCTTCTCTTACTGGTGTGTTGAGTCACCCGCGTGAAGCCTCTGCCTCATCTTCTCGAGGCAATGACACCACCCTGCTCAGATAAAATGAGCGTCGTTGCGGATACCAGGAGTTTATCCTTCATGTCGCTTCCTGGCCCAGTAACCTCCACAGCTAGCGGGCAGCAGTGGCTGCATGCTGGCCTTTTATTGGGCTACCCAGGACAAACCAGGATTGCGTCGTGGTGTACGGGTCGAATATAGAAGTCACAGATCATGCTCCTACAGCTCGAATACGCTCTAAAGTCGCCTTGTAGTGTTGGTGCCCTGCCCAGCCTTACATTCTTCCACTAGTCGACAAATCTGAAATTGCAGTGTCAAGTAAGGCTAGGGAGCCTTGACGATCAGAGTGAACTCGTGACCGAGCGCAAATGGACCCTGGTAGGGCCCCCTCTTCTTCATTAATATGAATTGTGGCTCTAACTTCTGTAGCTTCTTCATTGTGCCGCAGCCTGCGTAGGGTGCTCTCTGCTCCCCTGACGCGCCTTGTTTGCTTGCCAAGCAGTGTTTATTCGCTGACTTCGTCCCATCGCTTCAGTACTTTGGCTTTTTGCACGTGGCTGCACTTGCGAATTATATGAGCCAGTTTCTCACAGAAGAAGCAAATGCCTTGTTGTGGGACTCTCAAAGGCTACAAAGGAGCTTGAGTCTTCTCTGATTTTCCTCGTTCGTTTTCCTTGACTGTAAGGTGAGGCCGGTCGACACAGACCCTCCATGCTGGGTTTATAATATCCGGCCTGGCTCTTCCTTATCTGCCGAATGCGTAGAACTTGCACCCATCTGCCTTCGAAGCCTCAAGGAATGCAGCAGTTGCGAAAGCCCCACCGGTTGGCTGTTAATTGCTGCACCGCCACCCAGACTACGACCGCTTGAAGTAGAACTTTGTGCGCAAGTGAGACTAACCACTAATAATGGAGTGGTTCGTACGCGTTGTGGCATTGCGACAAAAACTTTATATTATTGGATACTCCGGTCTATGGATAGGTTTTCCTGCTTCAGCTTTCTCAACTATCCCAAAGCGTGCAGTGGAGCTGGGCTTGGAAGAAGCCGATGCTATAAGGGCTACAAAGCAAGGCACATCTCTAAATGGCTAGTGGAAGAAATTTTCGACTACGTGCCCATCTTCACGGCCGTCATACTTTTCAGGTCGGCATAGGCATAATCTCATCTGCGCATCCATAAGCATTTTATCGACTGACAAAGTATGCCCTGCCAGCTGTGGACCCTCTACGTTTACCTCAGCTTGCAAGTGAGCCTCTACCGCCTCAGCATGCATTGTGGCACCGACTACTTTCACAGCCGGAGAGTGTTTCTCCCCGTCTATTGTGGAAGAAAATCAGGTTACTGGACTACGAACTGACGTGATTGACGGCAGCCAACTCTTGTACGGAAGCCTGATGCGCTTCACTCCATCTACAGCCATTGGATAAGCGCGAGACTGCTCCATCCAACGGTGCCACCAACTTTGATACTACATTTAAGGCCACCGTAGGATGATATGTGACTCCACACGCGATGCAAACTTTGTAGAGCTCTTGCGTACTTTTCAGCAGTTCTGTCCATCCGGCGCCCCCGCCACTCAGATTTCCCGATAGAAGGGGAGAAGAAGAAATACGACGCACGTAGCTGCGTCCTCAATGCATTCCGAGCGTTCACAGCAAGTTGCCTGTAGCATCAAGTGCACAAATTCACGAAGCGTGACGTCTTTTAGTATCGCGCCATCAGTACTCCGCGGTGCGCAAGATTTGTGAGCGGACGAACCAATTCTTCGAATTCCAAGCAGTTCTTAGTCAAGTATGAAGAGAATAGTAGGAGCCGCCAAAGTGGTGCTTAGCCCCCTCCAGATGTGGAAAAAGAAGAGCGCTTTTTGCAGCAGGATCAACCAGCCCCAAGTCCACCACACACAGTCTGAAATAGCGAAGAGAGGCGGGCGCTCTAGAGACTGGTTCGGACTTAGGCTGGCTGCATGCAGAAGCACTAGATAATGACAAATCAAAAGGATCTACCCGTCGGTCCTATTGACAGGCGGGGGAGGGGGGTCTTTCTAGAGCCACTTCATGCAATTTCGCCAGAGAAAGCCACAGCTACGCAGCTTGGCTGCTTGTGCAGTTGTCTTAGACTTGGCTGAAGAGCCCATCAGCATTACTAAACAACCACGAGCAGGGGCAGGCAGGGGCAGGCAACCCCCAGAGGCGTCAGCGAGAGAGGGCTTCGAGGTTGAGAGCTGGAGAGCCAGCAAATGGCGCGCGGCATAGCGCAGGAGGCAGGCATCGCCAGAGGATGCGGTATTCTGTTTTTGAACGTGTTTTTTGGTGGCGGATTTCGGGGTCGCTCCAGACGAGCGTAGGTCGTGAAAAGGCGCACAGTGCCTTTTCTTCGCTCCGCACGCGTAACAATCCTCCATTAGAGTCTCCAAATTCCAAATTGGAGTCCATATAATGCTGCGCACGATGAGCAGACACCGCAGCGGGGGGCGGGGGGCCCCCTGCCCCCAAGTTCGCGAGGGGGGCCCCCCTCGTGCCAGGCAGCCGACGCGAGCAACACTGCCTCCCTTGACAGGCGCAGTCTTGTCCTCTCGTCTAGAACCGCCAGGCAGCATTCCAAAGCATGAATGCTCCACGCAAAGGCATATATATATATATCGCTTCTCTTTGATGCGTTTCACCCTAGGGGACAGCCAGTGCTGCAGCGCGATGCTGCACGGTGCTGCAAGGCGGCAAGACGGCAGCGGAAGATAGCTCTACGAACGCCTCACCTCGGCATGAATGTCGTTTCAGTCTTTGAATTCTCGCAGCGCTGAATATTCCACCCCGAACTGCAAGCTGAAACACCACAGATCAGATCTGCAGCAGAGGACGCCGCATCCTTTTCCCACCCCTGCCCGTAACTGCATGCCGTCATTTGCTGCTGAATACAAGTGCTCTCGTTGGCGTTCTAAAAAGAAGGCCCTCCCCTCCTCCCTCCTTCCCCTGCAGCATCGGCTGAGGCAGCCGCCTAAGCGGCAGCGCAGCTGCGAAACGGGCATGTGAGCAGCAACTGCTGCTGCTGCTGCGAGCAGAGGGAGCAACTGCACCTGCAACTGCACCTGCTGCTGCTGCGAGCAGAGGGAGCAACTGCTGCTGCTGCAGCAGCATTGACGCAGCGCTTCAACAACCGCAGTTGGCGGCTCCCCCGAAGGCTTTAAAGTAGGAAACTCCCCCTGAAGCCTCTCCGCAAAGTAACAGCAGCCTCCCTTTTTAGAGCAAGAAACAGCGGAGAGTCGTTAGCTCAGCAGAAGCAGAAAAACCCACAGAAGGCGCAAGGACTGGTGTAGCGACTCCCTCTTTCTGAATCGTGCGATAGAAGCAGCAGCGTTGGCATTACCAGCAGCAGCAGTGGGAGGTGTCGTACTCAGACTGCACTCCACAATGCCGCTGAATGGAGGCTGCAATGTCTCCTCCGTGCAGGGGAGTGGGATGCCAGTGCTTCCCTCTTCTTGCTACAACAGCGAGGAGACACACGATGGAGAAAACGCAGCAGCTTCTTCTGCATGCGTCGAAAAGTCAGTGCCCTCATCAGCGGCTGCAGCATCTGCCCTTTCACAGCCTCCCATGTATTTTGATTTATCCCCTGTGGACGGTTCTGGAGCTTCCCGCTGGAAACTTCCCCCCTTCAACTTGTCGCGAGACACCCTCCCGCTGCCTCCCGCAGAAGCAGCAGCAGCAGCAGCAGCAGCAGCAACAACAACAACATTCTGCGCATCTCCCGATGATGGCAATGACACCGGCAGTCTTTGGCCAGAGGCTTCGCCAAAGCGACTCCCCGTTCCTTTATTCGAACTTCCAGCAGCAACCCCACCCGCAGCAACACCTCATACGGCAACTGCCGCGCTTACAGAGGTGGCAGAGGCAGTGAGGCTGCTTCCCCTTGAGCGTGCAGCGGGAGGAGAAACAGAAACACAAGCAGGAGGCGCAGGAGGAGAAACAGAAACACAAGCAGGAGGCGCAGGAGGAGAAACAGAAACAGCAGCGGAAGCAGCAGAAGCAGCAGAAGAAACAACAGCAACAGGAGAAGGAGGAAAGGGATCGCGTGAAGATGCCGTTAGCACTTTACTGAACGCAGGCAATAATGGAGAGCAGCCTCTTCTTCTTCCCACACCAGCGTCGGCAGCACCCATCTCGAACGCCACTGCCTCCTCCTCGAAAAGTGTCGTGGATAGAGCAGCAGCAGCAGCAGATAGAGCAGCAGCAGCAGATAAAGCAGCAGCAGCAGATAGAGCAGCAGCAGCAGTATCATTATCTCCAGAGGCAACACCAGCGTCGATGACTAAGACAGGCAGTTACAGCCCTCTCACATCGCGCTTGGAAAGTGTCGCTTTTGCTCTTGCACCGGCAACAACGGCGACTCAAATTCCCCAAGACTGTTTTCCTGGATATGCTGCTGCTGCTGCTGCTGGTGCAATGCCTAGCGGCTCCGAGCCGCTAGCTGCTGCAGCTGTCTGTACACCCGAGAACACAGCAGGAGCAGCACACGCGTGCGACGGCGCTATTGCGGCTGCCCTTGCATCTTCACAGGCAGCGGAAAGTCGGTTTGCCTCCACGCAGCAGCAGCAACGGCAAGCAGCGCAACAAGACGAAGTACGTGCAGCGGAATTGCTGTTGCGGCAGGATTGCTGTTGCTGTTGTTTTCGCAGCCTCATGTTTCCTGCATGCATTTTCCTCGATGATGCGGCTCCTAAGCCAGCTGAATTGCTGCAGCTCAGCAGCCGCTTTCCAAGCAGCCAGCTAGCTGTCCATCTATCCAGCTAGTCATGCAGCCGCCGATAGCTATCTGTCTAGCTAGCTAGCTAGCTATCTAGCTAGCTAGATAGCTAGCCTCACAGGCGGAGGGTTTTCTTTCGCTTGTTGGGTATGCTGATTGCTGCAGGAGATAGCGCGCCTTCAGCGTTTGCTGACGGTGCAGCAGTCGCAGCTGCAGTCGCTGAGGGAGCTTGCGCTGTACGCAGCACTGGCCGTTAGTCCTTAGGAAAGCAGTTCAGCTCGACCATCTCCTCCTTCGCTGCCTTCTGCATGGTGTTTGTGCAGGTGTAGCGTGACTTCTGACTTGCACAGGCTTTTCTTGCGCTTCGCAGGAACCTTCTTTTGATGCATTTTGATGCATTTTGCTGCCTTGGCTTGTGCCGCAGGAGAAAGGAAGCTCAGGCTGCTACTGCCCTCAATTCTCTTGTCGCTGCAGAAAAACGTCTCTCTTCGGCAGTCGCTGCGGCTGCTGCCGCTGAAGCTTCTGCAGACACACTTAGGAAGCAGCTGGACGCTTTGCAGCAGCAACAGATTCAGCTCGCGAATCAGTCTGCCCTTGTATCACCGTCGGAAGCAGCGAGGTAGGCCCTTTCTCCGTTTTTCCGTGGGATGCTCTTCTTGCTGCATGCAATTGTCGCTACTCATGCACCTGCTTCAAAAATCGCTTTTGATGCTGCTGCTTTTGCTGCAACTGCTTTTGCTGCTTGTGCGGCTGCATTTGCTGCTACTGCTTTTGCTGCTTGTGCTGCTAGTGCTTTTGCTGCTACTGCTTTTATTGCTTGTGCTGCTACTGCTTTTGCTGCTGCTACTGTTACTGCTCTTACTGCTTGTGCCGCTACTGCTTTTACTGCTTGTGCTGCTACTGCTTTTGCTGCTGCTACTGTTACTGCTCTTACTGCTTGTGCCGCTACTGCTTTTGCTGCTACTGCTTGTGCTTCTACTGCTTTTGCAACTTCTGCTGCTTTTGTTTCGCTGCTGCAGGTCGCATGAGATGGAAGCTCGTCTACGCCAACTCGACACGCAGCTGCTGGATTACCAGCGCGCACTTGTCAGTCGGACTGCATCAAGCCGCGTGGCATAGCCTTTCCTTCTTTCCCCCCTTCTTAGCCTTTCTCTCTCTTCTGCCTTCTCCTCTCCTCTGCCTTTGCCTCTCTAGCCTTTCCCCCGGAAAAAAGCATTCTTCCTTTTTCTCTCTCTCTTTCTGTCTCTCTTTCTCTGTCTCGTTCTTTCTCTCTCTTTCTCTGTCTCGTTCTTTCTCTCTCTCTCTCTTTCCTTTCTCTCTCTCTCAAAGCGCTAATATTCTGCGTTGCATGCATCCTAGGCGGATGGGGGGTATCGACGGCAGCTCCGTTCGCTTTATCTGTGGCGCAAGTGGTTGTAGACAGCGTGCATGTGGCTGTGGGTTGTTTTTCTGCTGCAGGCTGGTCGAGAGTTTGACGTGGAAAGGAAAGACCACGCCGTGCAGACGCTGAAGGGGGAGCTTTCCATGAAGGAGGAGACAATCTTCGCCTTGCAGTACGGCTTTGCTGCGAGAGTGGGAAGGGCAGCACTGTGTGGGGTCGTTGTTTTTTTTTCGAGAATTTTTCTGCGTTTCTGGCTTCCTGCATGTCTCAGCTGCCAGTGCCGCGTCTTTTGCGAGGCTTAAACCCCCTCTTTTCTTACCCTTCTTTCTGCCTCGCAACTTCTTCGTGAGTGCCGCTTTGCCTCCTCTGTTGCTCCCCCCACCTCTGCGCTGCTGCTGCTGCTGCAGGAAGGAGCTGGAAGAAGAACGTCTCTGGCGACAACGGCTGGAAGGCGGGGTTCTCCTGTCTGCAGAGCAGAAGCGGAGAGACGCTGAGAGTCGCACGGCGTTAGCCGTTGCCGAGGTTCAGCAGCTGAGACATGCAGCGGATGTGCTCAAGGCGCGACTAACAACAGTGCGTCAGAATGAGGCGAGTGGGGAGGGACTGCTTTTTTTTGCGTGGAATGCGGCAGGGAGGTAGTGAACACGCCTCTGGGGGTGGGGTTTCTTCTGGAATCAACACACTCGGCGATCTCGTGCTTGCTGCCGAGCTGTCTGTCTGTCTAGCTGCTGCGCGGCAGCAGCGGCAGAAGCAGCAGCACTATTAGCTGTCGGAGGGGAGAGGCATGCTCTTTAAGCGCTCAGTTCGACTGTGCTGCGGCGAGGTGCAGATGGAAGAGGCCATGGCTGCCAAGGATAGGGAGATCTGCGAGGCGCGCGCGCAGCAGCAGCAGCAGCAATATCAGCAGCAGCAGCACCGCTTGCAGCAGCATGCAGTTGCATTCGAATTGCAGACAGCCACACAAAGGGCTGCGGAGGCAGATCGAGCTGCAGCTGCGCGGTTGGTTCCCGTCATAACGTCCTGTCAAAGTTTGGGTGTAGTGTGGGGTGTAGTGTGGGGTGTAGTGTGGAGTGTAGTGTGGGGTGTAGTGTGGGGTGTATCGTGGGGTGTAGTGTGGAGTGTAGTGTGGGGTGTAGTGTGGAGTGTATCGTGGGGTGTAGTGTGGGGTGTAGTGTGAAGTGTAGTGTGAAGTGTATTGTGAAGTGTATTGTGGAGTGTATTGTGGGGTGTATCGTGGGGTGTAGTGTGGGGTGTATCGTGGGGTGTAGTGTGGGGTGTAGTGTGAAGTGTATTGAGGAGTGTATTGTGGGGTGTATGTGCATGTGCCTCGGGAAGCTCTTATCTCCCCTGTCACGCATTTAAACTTTCGCTGCATAGCCTCCAGTTCTCCACTTATGAAATTTCGAAAATGTTCATGCATGCATGCATGTATGTATGTATGTAGGTGCGTGTATCTATGTATGTATGTATGTATGTATGCATGTTCATGCATATACAAGAAAGAATGTATGTATGAAGGTGCATGTATCTATGTATGTATGTGTGTATGTAGGTGCATGTTCATGCATACAAGTATGTATGTGTGTGTGTATGTATGCATGTTCATGCATACACGTATGTATGTATGCATGCATGTATGCATGTTCATGCATACAAGTATGTATGTATGCATGTAGGTGCATGCATGCGTGTATGCAAGCATGCATGCATGTGTGCATGTGTGTGTGTGTGTGGTTGTGTGCTGTAGAGTGGAGAGCCTGCAGCAGGAGATTCAACGACTTAAGGAACTTAGCGCTGAGGCTGCAGCGGCTGCGGTGTGTCTATTTGCTGGCTGCTCGTTCTGACTCGTATTACTACCCCTGCTTATTCGAATGATACTCCTAGCAGTCCTACAACTAGGGGACGGCTCGCTGCTGTACGTAGTGTCAGTCTCGCATTTGAGGGGGGAGAAGAGGCTGCCAGCGCTTCTACAGAGCGCTTCATCTATCGACAAAGGCTGCACAGAAGCGGCAGGTGAGTGTTGCTCTTCACTCGCATTTGTGTGGGTGCCTTGTGAGCCTCTCTGGCTGCGATCGCTGCCGTCTGCAGCGTGCGGAGGCTGCGCAACGCAGCGCAGCGTACAGCAAGAGCGAGGAAAAGCTGCAGCAGCAGATTCGCCAGGCGGAGGCGGAAATAGAGAGGAAGCAGGAGATGGTAAGCACGCGCGATTTTCGAAGGCATTTAAAGCTGCGAGAAGGCTGTTTTAGGGGAAAGTGGTCGGACGCGAGACTCGACGGTTGTCTTGCACCTCTTCCCCCAGCTCTCCCTCATCCCGTGCTGTTTTGTTTGCTGCTGTGGCTGCCTTCAAACGGCTGCATGCAGCTGCTGCAGCTACAGCGAGTTCTGGGTGCTCGCGAAGTCGAGGCTGAGGATCTCCGGCAGCAAATTCTTGATTTGGAAGCGCGTTTGCATGCGAACGATAAGGTGCTTTCTGGCTGCCGATGGTGAAGGAGAAGATGCAGAGGGGAAAGAGCGGGGGGGAAGGGGGGGGGGACAGAGGCTTTTATCCCTTTTGCCACGTGTGGCTTCCTGTTGTTTTTGTGTCTTGCGATTTTTTCTGCCTTGCGCCGTCAACGCTCCGCACGCCACTGTTCTTTCGCGCGATGTGTCTGCTGCTGCTGCTGCGGGGAGGCCCCTCGTGCCTTCGCGCTGCCTCCCAGCATTCTTCGCGCGCTCTCCTTTGCGACATTTTGCGACGCTGCTTGCTGCAGTCTGTGCAGCTAGAATTGCTGCGACGCGGCTGCGATGAACTGCGGGTGCAGCTGCAGCAGCAGACGGAAAAGGCTCAAGCCTTGCAGGAAGACTCGCTGCTTCTCGAAAAGGTGAGTGCCGCTAAGACGAAAACGCAAGGAGCAGTCGCATGCAGCTGCAGCCTTATGCCCAGGAGGGGAGCAGGAGGGCTGCACAGCACAGATCCGCAAGGCTGCATTCGCTGCTGCTGCTGCTGCTGCTGCTGCTGCTTCTGCTGTAACGACAGGCTCGAGCGGAGGCCATGGATGTACATATGCTGGTGCAGCAACTGCAGCGAGTCATTTGGAGGCAGCAGCAGCAAATCGCTATGCTGCAGTGCGCAGAAGGCAGACAGCACAGGCAGCTAGAGCACCGGCAGATGCAGCTCTCCAACAGCAGCAGCAGCAGCAGCAGCAGCAGCAGCAGCGCAACTGCAGTACAACCCTTGCCCCTGCCGAATGGGTGCTTCGACGTGCACCAACAGAGTCTGCAGATTGATCGCACCTTAGAACAGCTGATGTGGCAAGGCAGCCAGCAGCAGCAGCAGCAGCAGCAGCAGCAGCGTGCGCGTTTTGGGGAGAGTTCAACGCACACGCAGTTCCTTGGAGGCAGCAACACCATGTCGTCGGCTAGAAAAACAGCAACGGCGTTTTTGGAGGATCCTTCGAAGCAGCAGCCAGTGCTGCAAGGTCAGCAGCAGTCGGCATCACAGCAGCACCAGAGGGAGCAGCAGCCTGCATCGAACTTTGCATCTCCTGACACTGTGAGTGCTTCTTTTCGTAGGATGTTTGCGGGGTCCAGAGGGAAGCTGCTGCTGTCAATGATCCCATGCTTGTACCCATGGTGGTGCCGCTGCCGAGACGCTGCTGCTGCTCTCCACACGCATCGCCAGAGGGGCTTTCTACTGGGTGTCTAGCTTTGTGTGTGAATGTGTGTTTGTGTGTGTGTGTGTGTGTGAATGTGTGTGTGTGTGTGTTTGTTGGGGGATTGCATCGCTCTTGTGCTGCTGTAGGAGGAGGAACTGGAAGAGGTGGTGCAGCGCTATAACCGACGGCTTGGCGGCCCCCTTTTGCGCCGTATCCGTGGAAACTTTTACCTATACGGGATCAAGCGCGTTGAGCTGCGCCTTGTGAATTCGAAGCTGATGCGTGGGCTGCTGTCGCTGCTCTTGGCGTTATCCGTGTTCGTTGCTCAGACAGCACTCACCGACAGGCGCTGCTTTGGCTGCTGTAAGAGCGGCAGGCACCGACGTTGGCTGCTGCGCAACGAGCCCTCTGCTTTTCTGCTTGTTGTGAATCAGGAAAAGCAGAAGACGGGTGGGCATGTTTAGAGGAGCTGCCCGCTGCGGAAGAGATCGAAGCCATTGACTCGCTGTCGCTCCAGGCCTAACCGGTGGAGGCTCATCGAGATACAGCGCCGCTTACGCTGTCTGAGCGACCCCCTTCTTCTGCCCCCCTCCCTTTCCCCCGCTCCTGATCCCCCTCTTTCTCCAAGCACGCCTTCTCCAAGACTGCCTAGCCCTCTTCGCGAAGGCGGAGTTCAAAGAGGGAGCGGATCTCTAAACCTGGCTTGCTACGGGCACGTTTAACCACTTGATAGCGAATAGGACCTGCACTAGCAGTCAAGGGGTCACCAGGGCGGCTTCTAGTGTACTAAGCCGTTGTAAAAGGCCTTTAAAGAGGCTCAAGCAGCGATCACGTGAGCTTCTCCTGGAGGGTGTTGCGTTGCTTCATCAGAGGAGGCCAAATATCGGCTCCTCCAGTTTAAGGGGCCCCCTGTTGCCTTCACACCCGCCCCTCTCAGGAGGTCAGTGCAGACAGAGCACTACCACGCAGCCATGCGGTGGGAGGCATTACAACTAGAGAATATGCAACCGAAAGTACACTGCGAGGCACCCCAGTCCTGATGCCAAAATGCCTTGCAACCCCCGCAGGTGCACGGCACTTGCATGCAGCACGCAGTCCTAGCGGATATGCAGCGGCTCCTACTCCACCCGCGCGGCTGCACTCACACTGCGACCAGCTGCAGCGAGGGGTGGCACATGGGCTAGACACACTCTAATAACGCCGGGGGAGGGGGCCCCACCCACTGCACAGCGATTCTGGCAAATACTCGCGGACAGCTACGGGGCTCTACGGACAGCAGCGATGCGCCTTTGACGCTGCTTAAAGGTGTACAGGGAGGGAGAATATTAGCCGAATACTCTTTGCAGGGTCGTGTAGTGTGTAGTGGGGTCGAAAAAGTGTTGAAGTGGTCCAGCTGGAGCCACTTATTATGAGGCACTGGGGGGTGCCCGTACATCGCAGAAAAAACTGCTATAGTAGCGCAGGCCAGGTCCGCTGTGACGTCAGCTTGCACGCTCTGTATTTCTCTACCTCCGGCCCCGGCTGTACAGGTAGCCCCTTTTCAATATCTGCGCTTTTTGGCCAGGCTGTGGCGGCTAGGGAGAGAACGAGAGATGATACAGTACGAACGAGCGTAAAGGCAAAAACAAACAATGCAGAAAAAAGAGCGTGTTGTGTGCAGCCACTGGTGGATGGGAGCGCGACAGATATGCTCGTTGGACATAATAGAACAAGTGCAACCACACACAACGCGAACACCTGTGTATGAGCGCTTTGAGAGGCGTCCTCTAAAAAGACTACGTTCTTACTGATTTCCCTTAATGCACTATATAATCCCGCTTTTTGTTTGGTTTGAGGCTTTTTAGCAGACGCAATGCAAGCGGAAACCTCGCGCTTCGCCCGGCCACTACCGCGCACGCGTAGATACACCTCAGCGCATGCGGGGAGATGTTCGAGCGAACCCGGTGCTGCGGAGGTCGTTCCAGGGAAACTGGTCGAGAAATACAATATTTGGAGCCCGCTGCACATTTGCGCAAAAATTACATCCTGGCTGTTCGTGGAGGCGTTCATTGTAAACCCCAATCCAGCGCCTGGTTGCATAGACACCCGGCGGGTCGGTAGCGACTCTTTGTATCTCTGGGCATTCGTGTATCGCAACCTGCATCTGTTTTCTATCTTCTTTGCAACTTTCGCTGCCCCTCTTCGGACTCGTGCTGCCTGTGTCTCTAAGGTGGGTTGCAAGTTGAGTTCCCCGGCGGCAGCGGCGGCTCTACACGAGCAGGGGAAAGCTGCATTGCGTCTTTTCTTCGCTCGCCAGCGGCCGTGCGCTTGAGGCGGCCGCAGCAGCCCTTGCGCATGCACGCGTCGTTTTTGGCCTTTTGAGTCTTTTGCCTCCCTTCTTAGGAGAAGATGCAAATACTGGTCAAGACGCTGACAGGCAGGAGGCAGTCCTTTAACTTCGAAGGCGAAAATCTGGTGGTGCACGTGAAACAGGCGCTGCAGGAGAAGGAGGGTGTCGACGTAGAACAAATTAGGCTCATTTTCTCCGGCAAGCAGATGAACGATGAGCTGAAGCTCAGTGATTACCGCGTGTCACCGGGCTGCACAATCCACATGGTTCTGCAGCTAAGGGGGGGGCAGTCGCATTGAGATTGCTGCACCTGTAGCAGACACACAAGCGCGAACGCTGGCGATTTGCCCATGTATGTACGGATAGCGGCGCGCCATGTGTAGAAAGAAGGGAGGCGAAAGGGGTTCCCCCCTTCCCGTCTGGTCGACCAAGCAGCAGGAGCAGGGGCGGTAGATATGCTACGTTTCTATCAAAAGAAGTCTCCTGATGGCCTTAAATAAGCTGCAGCAAAAGGCAGTCAGCACGCCAGCACACAGTGGGGAAGGGGGGGAAGAAAGCCTCTTGGGGTTGCTGCCGCGACTGGACTTGACTGCAGAGGATGCTGCAGTTGAATGTTGAGGGCGATGCTCGTTTGGAAGTGCAAGAACGGCAGCAGCGGCCTCCAGAGATGTAGCATAGCGCATTGCGCTTTGTGTTTCCACGCGCAGTGTCTCTGCAAGTGCTCCTGCGTTTGCATACCCGCAGCGCTTGCGACACGATCAGCAGGAGGCGCTGCTGCTGGTCGTGTTATGCTGCTTCTGGCATTTCGTTCTTGCGCTGGAAAGGCGGCTTTCTTACCGGGGCTGAAACGCTGCCTCTCCGTGAGTGAAGCATCTTCTGAGTGTCGAGGCTTCTCTGTCTGCGGCTGTTTTGCTGCCTGCCGTTTCGCGTCAGTTGCCACTCCTGTAACGGGGTTGGGAGGGGGAGAGAGGAGGGGGAGAGTTGCGAGGAAGCTTGCAGCCGATATCCACCAACCACCAAGGGGCCCTTCAATGACATTCCCCTCCCTTCCCCCTTCCGCTTCCCTTCCCCCCAGAGCCGTTGCTCTCTCTCGCACATGGCTTTGCGTGTTAGTGTAGTCGAAACTGCTGCAGCGGCAGTCTTGGTAGGAAGAGACAGTCTGTAGGACTGCAGTCGCAGTGGCGTAGGGGGGTAAGGAAGGTGCTGCTGCGGCTTTTTAGGGCAGTTAGCGCGAAAGGCGTTTACGGGAAATGGGGGGCAGACGGCTAGCTGTGCTTGGTTTGAGGTAATAGCAATGCACTTGCGACATGACTCGCTACAGGGAAGTACACCCCCCAACATCGAGCCTTTTTCTGCATGCGGGGATGCAGAGGGCGCGTGTGCGAAGATGGTGTTTATCGACCATCGTCTAGGTGGGTTGTCTGCCGGTGGGGGGTCAAACACCAGAGGCTTTTTGGAAATAAAACATACGGCTAAGGTCCTCTACAGAGTGTTTAGAAAGGACCCTTCATCTGCTTACACCGCTACCGCCGTTCCTCTAAGCTGTATATGGTGCCTCTTGGACGTACTGGTAGATATGCAGCGCTAGTGAGCTGTTGCAGAGAGGTCGGCTTTCCCTCCCCCTTCTTCCTCCCTCTCGCTCCTTCCGCCTGCTTGGCGTATGGGTTTCAGTGAGTTCGGGAAAAACAGCGTTAAGAGGGCCCCTTTTTTAGATATGGCTTCTTCCTCTCTAAAAAATATATGCAGCAGCCTAGTCTTTCGTATTTGGAAGCCGCTTCCCCCGAGAGAGGGGCCCCTCCTGACTCGCTCGCTGAAACGCCGTCGCTGCTGCTGCTCCATGATGCATGCCTCATGAATGCATGCATGCATTGGTGTTTGGGGTGCTTTGACGCGCTGAGACTGAGGTTTTAGAGCCCTCTGTGCGTTAGCACTCACCAAGTAGCGGCCTCTCGTTTCAGCTGTCTGTACAGGGCGCAGCTGCGAGTCTGCGGAAAACGGGCAGCAGCCGCAGCGGCTCGGCGACGACGGCGGGGCAGACAGGAACGGCAGCAAGTTTTTCGGCGAGGATGAAAGTTTCTGGAGGCTCTGTATCCTTCCTTCCTTCACAGGAGAGTACAGCCGCCGCTGCGGCGGCACAAGAGAGTCGTTCCGCCTCCTCCGCAGCGTCGGGGGAGGCGTCCGTGGATTTGTCGGCGCCGTCTGCAGCTGCGCTGTCGCCATCCTTGAGTCTGCCCTTTGCAGCGAGGCGAGTCGACGCGTCTCTGGAGGGGGAAAGCGTGTCTCTAGGCTCCCCCCTTCTCCCC
The DNA here is from genome assembly GCF_002999335.1 of Cyclospora cayetanensis. Taxonomy (NCBI): domain Eukaryota; phylum Apicomplexa; class Conoidasida; order Eucoccidiorida; family Eimeriidae; genus Cyclospora; species Cyclospora cayetanensis. The sequence continues at coordinate 38,626 of NW_020312063.1, read as the reverse complement.
ATCGGGCAGGCTGCAGCCGCCAGTGCGACTTTGCGCACCCCTTCCCCCCTCGCAGGCAACGCCGCTTCTCAGACTTTGCAGGGAGGCTACCTGGGCTTGCCTTCTCTTCCAGAGCCTCTCCTTCATCCTCCGCCTCTAAGGGGGGAAACCGCCTCAGCACTGCCCCCCCCCTCCCCCCCCACGACGTCAGCGCTCCTGCCCTTCGTTCACGCTTCTGCGTCTCAACAGCATCTCTTGGACGGCTATGGCGACTCCAGGAGTACTCTCTTCGTAGGCGACCGCGTGCCAGAGGCGACAGCCTTCCTCCCCAGCGGTGCCTCTTCGGAAGCCTCCGTATTCCAGGCAGGGGCCCCCCCCCCCCCGCAAGAGAGGGAAACTTCGACAGGGGGCCCCCCAACATCCCCAGGGGGCCCCCTCCCAACAAACACCACCGGAGGATTCGCCGTCCCCGACCCCCTGACTGCCACGCAGACGCGTGCCCGCGGCAGGTAGATCCTCCACATATTTACATGTGCATATGCGTATATATATGTGTAACTGTTTATATGTATGTAGGTGTCTATGTACTTGTGTATATAATATATATATACCCATATATATATATGTAATTGCATATACCCATGTATATACATGTATATATGTAATTGCATATACCCATGTATATACATGTATATATGTAATTGCATATACCTATGTATACACATATGTATGTGTAATTGCATATACCTATGTACATATGTATGTGTAATTGTGTATTCATGTGTCTATACATACGTATGCATAAATATGTGTAATTGCACATACCTATGTATACACATATATACATGTGTAATTGTATATTCATATGTCTATACATACGTATGCATAAATGTATGTTATTGCATATACCTATGTACATACATATATGTAAATGTACCTGTTTGGTTACTGATTACTTCGCATACGCGTTCTTCTGCTAACGTATGGAGAGTCTTCCCCGTAGAGGATTCCGTGCCTGGCGTTTCTCTCCCAGGAAGTCTAACAAAGCAAACGGAGATGTTTTGTCTGCCGTGTGCAGGAGTCGACGAGGAGGCCGATCGCGTGGTAAGAATGTCTATCCTGGAAAGACGCGATGGCAAGTTGCAGCAGAACGAGCAGCAGCCGCAGCGGCAGCTGCAGAGAAGGCTGCTGCTGAAGGAATATTTCTTGGGGGTGTTTCGGGAGCTGCTGCTAATTCTCTTTCAAACTCAGCGGAGGGGGGCCCCCTAGGGGGGGCCCCCCCCGGAGAGGAGCTGCGCCTTGCTCGCGGAGACATCAAACGCTTCGCAACTCTCACGCTAATTCCAGGGCAGCCGCGAAAATGGCGAAAGGCAAGCTCTTCACTTTCCTCTCTTCATTTCTCCTAAATTAACTTCTCCTCCTTCCCCCTTACTAGCTTCTCCTCGTTCTCCCTTAATTAGCTTCTCCTCCTTCTCCCTTAACTGGCTTTTCCTCCTTCTCCCTTAACTAGCTTTTCCTCGTTCACCCTTGATTAGCTTCTCCTCGTTCTTCCTTGATTAGCTTCTCCTCGTTCTCCCTTAACTGGCTTTTCCTCCTTCTCCCTTAACTAGCTTTTCCTCGTTCTCCCTTAATTAGCTTCTCCTCCTTCTCCCTTAGCTATCTTCTCCTCCTTTTCCCTTAACTACCTTCTCCTCGTTCTCCCTCAACTAGCTTCTCCTCCTTTCTCCTAAAGTAGCTTCTCCTTTCTCCCTTAAGTAGCTTCTCCTCCTTCTCCCTTAACTGGCTTCTCCTCGTTCTCCCTTAACTAGCTTCTCCTCGTTCTCCCTAGCTAGCTTCTCCTCCTTTTCCCTTAACTAGCTTCTCCTCGTTCTCCCTTAACTAGCTTTTCCTCCTTGAACGATGCTGCTAGTGCAGATCGTACGGGCAGACTGGCTGATTGCAGAACCAGCAGTAGCAGCAGCAGCAGCGGCATTGGAGTGTGCTCGCTGCCAGCAGTTCAAAAGGGTGTCTTGAAAATGCAAATTCGCCACATATTTGTTTTGCATCTCAGATAACACGCCGCGTTGGAAATGTCGTAAGGTCCGTGTGGGAAGCGATCCCCGACACAGAAGACACTTTGCTCCTCACCGTCCAGGTATGTGTTTATGTGTATGTGTTTATGTGTATGTGTTCATGTGTATGTGTTCATGTGTATGTGTGTTTGTGTGTGCATGTTTATTTGTGCATGTGGATGTGTATGTTTGTGTGTTTGTGTATGAATGTGTATGTGTGTATGTATGCGTATGTGTGTACGTGTATGTTTATTTGTGCATGTGGATGTATTTTTGTGTATGCATGTGTGTGTACGTTTATTTCTTAATGTGTCTTTGTATGTTTGTATGTTTGTGTATGTATGTGTGTCTATGTGTGTTTGTGTATGTTTGTATGTTTGTGTATGTATGTGTGTCTATGTGTGTCTATGTGTGTTTGTGTATGTATGTGTAAATGTTTGTGTATATGTATGTGTATATGTTTGTGTATATGTATGTGTATATGTATGTGCATGTTTGTGTGTATTGCACTGCTCTTCTCGATGTTGGCTGCCTGTGGGGTCGTATAAGCTGCTTGCCGGCTGGCAAGGCACAGACGACTCTTATCGCCAGCGAGGGAAGGGGAGGAGCCCTTTTCCTGTGCTTTTTTCTCAGAGCTGCCGTTGCATGCGTCTTTTACTTTTGCATGAAGTCTCCCATGCGCTGCTGCTGCCTGCGTCGTGGCTGCTCCAGGCTCTCCTGCAGCAAGGCGGTGGAGTTTTACGACGTACAGCGCGCAGCGCTCGCCTTGTAGCCTCGCAAATTAGGGAGACAGCGCGTCAGCTTGGGCAGCAGCAGCAGCAGCAAGCTCCGCTGCTGCCGCTAGCTACCCCTGCAGTTTCTGCAGGCGCAGTGTCTGCTGGTGCCGTGGGGATGACAACGGTGGGAGTTCTTCCCGCTGCAGGGGTTGCTGCAGCGCTGTCTGGAGAAATTCCAGCAGCTCCAACGGCCGCTGCAGCTGTAAATCTTGAGGCTCCCGTTGCAGCAACAGCAGCAGGAGCAGCAGCAGTACATACAGCAGCAGAAGCAGCAGCAGTACATACAGCAGCAGAAGCAGCAGCAGTACATACAGCAGCAACAGCAGCAACAGCAGCAGTACATACAGCAGCAGTACATACAGCAGCAGAAGCAACAGCAGCAGAAGCAGCAACAGCAGCAGTACATACAGCAGCAGTACATACAGCAGCAGAAGGAAAAGCAACAGGCGCTGCCGTTACATCCGAGGAGCCTACAAAGGGGATTTTGATGGCCTATCGGGTAGAAGGAGCAGCAAGCAGTGCCTTAACGCGTCGTGCAGCACCATCCGCTGATTTTGCGGAAAGGGATGCAGAGGCGGCTTTTGCATGCACTGCTGCATTGGAGGCTTCTTCTGCTGCTCTCTCTTGCGAAGCTTCTGCGTCCTCACTGGGGGGTAATTTCAGACCTGTTGAGAGAGGGGCAGTTTCCTCTCCAGACAGTCTGTCTGCCGCCGAAACTGTGGCAGCGATGAGGGCAGTAGTGCCTTCAGCTGGTCGTATTCCTGTAGAGGGGTCTTCCGCAGTATCTCCCCCAGACACCTTTCTTTAGGAGCTTTAGAGCGATGATACTGCTGCTGCTCTAAGCTCTTGTTACGTGGGCTATTCCCCTTCATGGAGCCGCGAAAGCGAAGCGACGTTTGCAGAGGAGGTGCTTTAGTGAACTTAGGCTCTTCAGGCTAGAGCACGGCTGCAATTTTTTTGCAGAAAAAAAAGCGCCTCCTCTGGTAATAACGCTGGTCAGCAGCAAGCTTAGCAGCAGCAGCAGCCGCAGAATCACACATAAGCACCACCCCCACTTTTTTCTCTCTGTCTGTCTCTCTGTCTCTGTCTCTATTTCTTTCTTTCTTTCTCTTTCTCTCTCTCACTTCCCTTTCCTCTGAGAGCTGCAGTGGACGGCGGGAGGCGCTGGCGTTCGCAGCAACATGTGCAGACAAGCAAGTGCAACTAGCAGGCAGGCAGACTCATAATTCTTTACAGCACGTATCACGAGGCAGCAAGCGTTGCGGGATGGGCAAGCCTCTGAAAGGAGGCGAAGGGGAGTGGAAAGAGGGTGGAAAAGCAGGACGGGGGAGGAAGACGCTTGCAAGCCTTCTCTCGTCTGTCTTTTGCCTAGAAGGCAGGTTACAACCCCAATGAAAGCAAGCCTGGAAGTGCGCTGCAGAGCCTCCCCTTGAACTGCTTCCAGTTGCGGCAAAAAAACTCTGCGAAGGGTGATGAAAACACATGACGCCAGTTGTTTGGATCCTCCTCAAAGGCATGCAGTCCCTGCCCTTCCTGCCAGCCCTCTCAGCAGCAGCGGCTCCTGCTGCGCTCAGACGGAAGTGTTACATGCATCCTGCTAGCTGTCTCTTTCTCTCTCTCTTTCGTTCTCTCTCTGTCTCTTTCTTTCTCTTCCTTTCTCTCTTTATCTCTTTCTCTTTCGTTCTCCCTTTATCTCTTTCTCTTTCGTTCTTTGTCTCTCTCTCTCTTTCTTTCTCTCTGTCTCTTTCTTTCTCTCTGTCTCTTTCTTTCTCTCTGTCTCTTTCTCTCTCTCTCTCTCTCTCTATATATATATATATATATCTTTCTCTCTCTCTCTATATATATCTTTCTCTCTCTGTCTCTCTCTCTATATATACATATCTTTCTCTCCTAATCGCGAGGAGGAAGAGCCCTAAAATCACGATTAACGACAGGCATGCGCTTGCCGTACGCCTGGCGTAACAGTCCCACGAGCAACTGCATGCAACTGCAGAGTCACTGTATTTGAGCACAGCTGTTCAGACAGCTGCTACGGGAGGTGGCAGTGCTGTTGTGGGTTTGGCCGCTGCAGCAAGCACCGTCACAAGAGAAGAAGAGACGTGTCTTCACGCACAAGAAGTGGGCTCTTTCCCATCGCAATCTTAAGCAGCAAAGGGCGAGTGCAAGGGGAGGCAGCAAGGCACACAGCAACACAAAAATCAGGGGACCACACAAAATGCATGCGTACTTACCGATCGCGAGATCTTTATACTCATCAGGTACCTCCGAGGCAGACTCGAAGAAAATGTAGGAGAGCGTTATATGCCGCATTTGCTCTGCAGTCGCCGCAACAACAACATCACTGCAGCGACAACAACTGAATGGCATGCGTTCAAAGGGGGGGTTGTTGTTGCTGCTGCTGCTGGCTGTGCGGAAGGGAGGGAGGGACGGTGCAAGAGTCCACGCAGACACACGCCACGCGGCAGCGACTGCGACATCTTTTGGAGGGTAGAAGTGGCAGCTTGAATGTGCCGAGAGAGAAAGGCATAGAGGCTGGAGGGGGAACAAGATCGAAACCGCTGGATGCATGCATGCTTGTGTCGCACTCACCGAGTCGTGGATCTTCTAGGATTGCAGGATCAATGAAGAAAAAGACAGGCATGTCAACTTCCTCATCTGCCATGCACACAGAAACGCATACACACACACCGAGAGAGATAGGGGTAGATAGAGATGGACGGATAGATAGGTAGAGGGAGAAAGACACAGAGAGAGCTAGATAGAGATAGATGGATAGATAGGTAGAGGGAGAAAGACACAGAGAGAGCTAGATAGAGATGGACGGATAGATAGGTAGAGGGAGAAAGACACAGAGAGAGCTAGATAGATAGAGATAGATGGGTAGATAGGTAGAGGGAGAAAGACACAGAGGGAGCTAGATAGAGATGGACGGATAGATAGGTAGAGGGAGAAAGACACAGAGAGAGCTAGATAGATAGAGATAGATGGATAGACAGGTAGAGGGAGAAAGACACAGAGGGAGCTAGATAGAGATGGACGGATAGATAGGTAGAGGGAGAAAGACACAGAGGGAGCTAGATAGATAGAGATGGACGGATAGATAGGTAGAGAGAGAAAGACACAGAGGGAGAGAAAACTACTCCATACAAATGCGCGCGCATGCGGATCAGAGGATAGGGATACATCGAGGTGAACGCTTCCTAGCATGAGCATCCAAACGCCCCCCCAAAGACAGACTCGATCGAAGACGGCACAGACAAGAGGCTCTCTAGAGAGAGGAACGCTCCAGCAGATATAGCCGATCAGAAGAAGGAAAAGCAGGCAAGCAGACACGCAGACAAAAAAACACATCCAACAGACGGACGCAACATGGCCCTCGCGCAGACTTGCACACATGTGTGAGACAAAGAGAGAGAGACATACCCATACACATACACAGAGAGAGAGAGACAGATACACAAAATGGAACAAGCCCACACACAAAGAGCCAGTCAGGAAGAGACAGCGACTAGCAGGAAGAGACAGGTGTGTGACCATGAGGTGTTCACGGGAGAGGAGGAGGGGTATTAAAAGCTTTGGGGTGTCTAGGAAAGTGCTCATGGCGAACGCGGGCTAAGAAGCTGCTCTTCAAAGCAGAAGCACTGTATCTTGTTGAAATACTGTCCAGCCTCAGCGGGTATGACGTGATAAACCGACATGCCTGAAAGGAAGGTGGCGGAGGTAAGGACCACAGAATAACAGAGAGAGATGTATACATACATACGACAGAAGCAGCCATGTCTGTATGTACTTGTACGTGTGACTGTGCATATGTGTATATATTTGCATGAGTCTATCTAATTTTCTATCTCTCTCCCTCTATAACTCTGTCTCTCGAACTCTCTGTCTCTCTCGAACTCTCTGTCTCTCTCTGACTCTCTGTCTCTCTCTGACTCTCTGTCTCTCTCTAACTCTCTGTCTCTCTCTAACTCTCTGTCTCTCTCTAACTCTCTGTCTCTCTCTGACTCTCTGTCTCTCTCTAACTCTCTGTCTCTCTCTCTCTAAGGAAGGGCAAAGCTTGTCTCCTTGTCTAGCGCTGGTGAAGGATCGGCGTTACTCGCTGGATCGTATTTGTAGCGGCGCAGTTGGGAATAGGAGGGCTGGAGGGAAGAGTGCGCAAAGCAGTGCTCTTGCATACCAATAATCGGTTTATCGGTGAGATTCTTGGCGCGATAAAAGGCTAGCGCAGATTCCCCTGGTGCAACTTTGATTTGCTGCTGCAGGGGCTGGAAGGTCCAAGGCAGGTTGCAGTGGGAGGCAAAGTCGATGGTAAGAATTTCTGTGAATCACAAGGCAGCAGAGGGAGAGGAAGCCTGTAGTAAAACGGCTGGCACACTGTCATCAACAACAATAACAATAACAACGAAAAAAATAACAACAACCATAACAATAACAACAATAACAATAACAACAACCATAACAATAACAACGATAAAAATAACAACCAGAACAAGAACAATAACAACGATAAAAATAACAACCAGAACAAGAACAATAACAACGATAAAAATAGCAACAACCATGACAATAACAACGATAAAAATAACAACAACCATAACAATAACAACGATAAAAATAACAACAACCATAACAATAACAACGATAAAAATAACAACCAGAACAAGAACAATGACAACAATAACAACAACAACAACCATAACAATAACAACGATAAAAATAACAACCAGAACAAGAACAATAACAACGATAAAAATTACAACAACCATAACAATAACAATAACAATAACAGCAATAACACTCAGTAGGGGCGAAGGCCTTTTTTGCGAAGCCGGCAAAGGAGTAGGGCGGCTTTGCCTTGTGCGTCGTGTGTTCTTTAGTAACAAAAAAAAGTCATCACTTTTTTCTTTTCCGTTCAGCGGGAGCGCAAGACATACGGCAAGAGACTACCCGTGAGAGAGAGACAAAGAGACAGACAAGCGTGTGAGAGGAGGTCAGTCAGGACTGACCTCCTCTCACACGCTTGTCTGTCTCTCTTCTACTTGAGCTGCGTGCGGTATGTGTATGTGTATACACATACATATATATACACATACATATCTAAATACATATATATATATCTAAATACATATACATATATATATATCTGAATACATATACATATGTATACACATATACATCTAAATACATATACATATATATATATCTGAATACATATACATATGTATACACATATACATCTAAATACAAATAGATATACATGTATGTATATCTAAATACATATACATACATATATATATATATATACATATATGTATATACATATGTATCTAAATACATATAGATATACATATATATATATACATATATATATCCGAATACATATACATGTATACATATATATGTATATATACATATATGTATATCTAAATACACATATGCATATACATACACAAACATACATCATTATCAAGCCGCGCGCCAGCGTTGCCTCACCCGCTTTGTCTGTTTTGTTGGTCTTGTTGCGCTGCCTCGAGGGGATCGGCGTGTCGTCTGCTCGGTGTGAGCTCGTGCCCACAGCACCTCCGTAGCCTGTCTGATTGCAGAATGCTGCGTAGAGAGGCACGAAGGCGAAGGCGACGCTGCACAGTCCGAAGAAGAGGCAGCAGCAGTAGAAAGCTGCCCTCGCCACGTCGCGAGCGGCAGCAGCCTCTTCGGAAGTCTTCCGCGGAGCCATCCAGGGAGGTAAATGCGGGAGCGGCGGGGTGTCGCCTGACGGGGGGGGGGGCCCCCCCAGGGGGCCTCGTGCGTTTTCTGGAGGTGTGGGGATGCGCGGGGAGAGCCGCAGCTGGGAAGGCACCGCAACTCTGGCGGAAAAGCGGAGTGCCGAATACTTCGGGGGGGGAGAGGTTCGAGCTGAGTGAGTGTCAGATCCGCTGGCAGCACGGGCTGAAGGGCAGTCCGCTTGCCGAACGGCGAAAAGCGGTGGGAACGCATGTCTTCTGGGGACTGTCGAGAAGCAGCGCGGAAAGGGGCACCCCTGCAGCTCCTCAGCCGCTGCTGCGAGAGAGCCGCGCATGCGGCGAAGTGCAGCAGAAGCAGCAGCAGCAGTGGCAGCAGAAGCAGCAGCAGAAGCAGCAGCAGAAGTAGCAGCAGAAGTAGCAGCAGTCGAGCGGGGGGAGGGGGCCCTCGGCAACGTGCTGCTGCCTGCAGCAGCAGCCGGCTTTGAGAGTCTGCTGGAGCTGCCCGCCAGCGGCAGCAGGTGAGGCGAAAAAAGGCGATTCTGCGAGGCATAACGAGGCAGCGAACTTCCTGCCCCCTGCCGCTGCGACGACGGTGGGATGTCGCAGCAGGCAACAGTCCCCGCAGACAGCCGCAGTCTGCGGAGCGGCAGCAGCAGGGGCCCCAGGAGGGGCCCTGCTGCTGCCGCTCCGCGCCGCAGCACGCCCTCAACTGGCGTCATAAAAAGTCTCCTTGGAGGGAGCCTCGCCAGGGATGCGGCGGGGTACATAGCCTTCTTGGCTCACCTTCGCCCCATAGGGGGCAGAAAGTGCGCTGGAGAACGTATTTCCAGCAGCAGAAGGAGCGGCGGCACGACCACCCGCAGTGCCCGGTACACTCCAAACCGAAGCAGCAGCAGCAGCAACAGCAGCAGCACCAAAACGAAATCCACAAAAGAAAGGGAAAATTCTACGCAACATGTCCGCAGAAAATCGCACTTTGATGTGGGGACCATTATCCGGCGGGGGGGACCCCACCTGCACGGGAAGGGGGGCCCCCTGTCGGTACAGGGGCCCGCGGCGCGCTGTCGGCGCACTGTACGTACAGGGCGGCCTGGGGGGCCCCTCGCGAGCACTCCCCCGTGTCTTTTCTGTCTGTCACTGCTCTCTGGCACGCTTATATCGCGCACCTGCTTTACTGCTTTGTTTTTATCACAAATGTCTGGGCACGGGTAAGAAGATGGGGGTTTATTCGCCCCGCGTTGCACTGAATCCCACGGGGGAGAGCGGTGGCGAGTTGCTGGTTCTGATGATGCTACAGCCGTGAGCTTTGCTTTGCTGGTGCGTGAAAATCGACTGCATTTGATATTTCCTTGGCTTTTCGTGCATGTTCATTGTTTTTCAACATCGTCTGAGGGCCAGGACCGCTGCCGACAGAGCCCCCTCAAAACTCACTGCCAAGCGCAGAGGCATCAGAGCCGACACACCGGCGGCTGATGCCTGTGGAGTGTGCCGCTGCAGCAAGAGCTTTAGGAGCGCGCAGCAGCAGCCATAGTCGGCAGCAAGTGCAGCGGCAGTGAGTACACCAGCTGCTGCTGCTGTGCCTGCAGCCCAAGCACGATGCGGCGGCTGCAGCTCCCTGCTTTGCGCTGCCCCAGCAGCAGCAGCAGCAGCGAGGAGCAGCAGCAGCACAGCAGCAGCAGCTGCTGCAGCAGGGAAGAGTCTGTTTCTCCGTCCCACCTGCAGAGCGCAGCGGGGAGGCCAAACTCTGCAGGGGGAATCAAGTGTGACGCGTCTGCCTGCCCGTCGGCGCGTGCTGCTGCTGCTGCTGCTGCTGCTGTTGCTTCTGCCTCCACGCAAGAGCCTCCAAAGTCTTCTTTGTCGTCTTTAGACTCCGCAAGCACGCAGGGGGCACCACGCTTTCAGCCGCTAAAGGCAGAAAAGCTGCCCGTCGAGTCGCGTCTGCCAGCCGAGCGCAAAGAGAGGCTCCCTCTGCACCTGCCGCTTCCAGCGGGGAACGCGACGTCGGCAGCGTCTGCGGCTGCAGCAGCTGCATCGTCTTCCGGCGGAGAGGACGAGCAGGAGGGAGAAAGCCGCCGGAGAGGCGGTCTAGCGAGGAGTGCCGCGCTGCAGCTTCGACGCGCGTCTGCCGACGACTCGCCTTACGGAAGGCAGCCTCGCCCTGAGCCACGCAACCCCTCCCGTGACTTGCCGCCTCCCCGACGCTCAGCTCACCAGAGATTCAAGCGTTCTGCATACCGTCTTGGCTTAGGCGTGGAAGGGCTCTTGAGAATCGACGGGGGGGGGCCCCCCCTGAGGCCCCTAAGACACCCCAAGAAACAGACACCCCCACTTCCCCTCCCCTTCCCGCTTCCGCAGCGGCAGCAGCAGCATGCAGCAGCTCGCCGCGAGTCGCAGGAAGCAGAGGGCGAGACCACACAGCGGAGGATCTACACTGCGCCACGTGCGCCGTCCTCCTCTGCGTCTAGCGAGGAGGACGGACTGGTCGTCATCGACAGCGCGAGCGTCACCAAAGACTTGGAGGGAGGAGCAACAGCATCTGCAACGCCAACAGCGGCGGGAACGGCAGCCGACTTGAAACACGGAGACTTCAGGTGGGAAGAGGCGGAGCTGGTGGGGAGGGGTCGCAGCGCACTCGTCTTTGCAGTTACGCACATTCCCTCAAGACTGATTGTCGCTATCAAGGTATGCACTGCCCCTCCTTCAGACTCGCTGGGCTGCTTGGCGAGCTCCAGGCTGCTGCAGCGAGACAGCTGGCGCACAGCGGGAGTGCACTTGAGGGGGTGGCTTCGCGGGGGAGCAAAGGGCTGTGTCTGTCGAAGTCTGCGTGGAGGGAGGCAGACACGAGGGAAGGAGGGAAACGGCTTTTAAAGCGAGGGAGGAGGGAGCCTCACGGCTTAGATCCTTACAGCCATCGGCTTAGAAATAGCCACAGAGCACGCGCATCTGCGACTCCCCGTGTTTTGAACGGATGCCGCAGGAGATTCACGTTGGATGCTTTGGGGTGTATAGCCACCTCGATGAAGCCACAAAGACCAACAGATACCAACTTGCTGCAGAAGTCACGGTAAGTGTGGCGAAACGAAGCTCCATATCAATATAAATATTAATTTTAATATAAATAAATATAAATATGCATAAATATAAATATAAATATAAATATATATATATATATAAAGCCATCTCCTGAATAAGACTGCAGCACGCACGCGAGCGTTTTGCGGCCTGTTACCCGTCCCATGTTTCCTGTATGATGGAATTAAGGATTAATTTCACACTCCGGTATGCCGACGATGCGCGAGCTGACTACAGGCGATGTCTCTGTCAGCGCACTGGCAAGGGCACCCCCCGCCGCAAGCATCGGCAGCAGCAGTGACAGCAGCAGGCGCAGCGCTGCCAGCGGTCGATAAAGCCAGCGAGGCTGGTGACGGGGAGGGTGCCACAGCTCGTGCGCATGCTGCAGCACCTCCTCGCGCACTCACAAGTGCAGAGTCGACAGCAGCGACGACACTGACGGCAGCAGCAGTGACAGCAGCAGCGGCGCCGCTGCCTACATTCATAGTGCCTTTCCTGGGGGCCTATCGGTGGCTCTCGCGGAGGGGGGGTTGCGTCCACCTCGTGTTTGAGTTCATGGAAAGAGGTTCGCTCGGCGATCTGCTTCGCGCTGCCAAGGTCGTTGCCGCTGCATCAGCTGCAACTAAGGGGCAGCAGAGGCAGCAGCAGCAGCATCTGCTGCTGCTGCAGAGAGGCGCTGCGACGGGAGCCTCGCGATACCTCCACTGGAGCAGACGGAGCGAGAGCAGCAGCGCGAACAAGCGCATGCAAGCTGAGCGCATGCAAGCGCGAGACAAGCTCCATCCTCCCCATCACGGGAAAGAAGACGAAGGCTCAGCAACTTGCACCCGCTTGACGCACAGAAATCCACTTCCTCACAAGACGGAGGTTCCCCCAGGCAAGCCCTCCCCCCCCCGAAGGCGAAAGCTGCAGCATGCCGGCATCCCCGAATGCTTCCTGAAGCTCATCGCCTTTCAGGTGAGCGCTTCGCTTCTCACTTTCCAGGAGGGGGCTGCAGTGTCTGTGCGCAACAACAACCCTCTTGCCAACTTGCTAGCGGAGCGCATCCATCCCCCCACAACACCCCCTTCTCCCGAGTGTCTCCCTAGGCCGCCCGCGCAGAGCAAGCGAGCGATCCGCACAAACAGATCGACACAGAGATACAGACTCGGAGGCAGAGACACATAGATACAGCGAGAATTCAAAAACACCCTATCCACGCAGCTAGCCAAAAGGCATTTTCCAGCTGTATAGGGGAGGGCCACTCGGGCTCTAGCGTGCCATCAGAAAGCCTCTTTCTCGCGACTTTTTGCCAACAAACGCCACGACGTCGGTACTGCCGATCTCAACGCGAAACTTGAGATCACCACGCGCATGTGCGAGCAGGCACTAGACGGACTGTCGTTTCTTCACGAGCAGCGAGTTGTTCACAGAGACATAAAGCCACAGAATATACTCATCAGCGATCAAGGTAAGTTGCGCATGAATGCGCATGTATATCCACTCCAGACATGCCTCTCCCCACTTGAAGCCTTAAAAAACGCAGTCTGCCCATGAGTGCCTGATCCTCAAGGCTCGACGTGCTCCTGCTCCTCCTCCTGCTTTGAAACACCTCCCAATTGCTCTCTCTCCCAGAGCGTTTGCTGAACGTCTGATGTAGCGTCTTTTGGGTGGAGGAAGGGGAGCCTCTTCGTCCCTGTGCCTGCCCCTCTGTTGGCGTCTTTTGGTGCATGCCCCCAAAACGGCATCCCTTCATTACCCTCCTTCTGAAAATCCCTTAACGTATACATTTTTCGTCTACTAGCTCCACGGCTTTATTCGCATATTGAATCTATCAATGCTTTTATTTTCGTCTCACTTTACGTTCAAAATTTCTAGAACAATAAATACATATATACATACTTTTGAATGCCTTTTAGTAAACATACAGTGCTTTCCATGAATGTTGAATTATTTATTTTCTTCGTACTTTAAAAATCTCTTTCTCTGCCTGTTTATTTCTCTGTTTATTTCTCTTTCTTGCCAAAACATTTGCCTTGCAGGCTATGTGAAGCTCGCAGACTTGGGGGTTAGCCGTGCGCTTACTGGGGATATGGACGATCCTCTGACATACGTCGGAACCGAAATTTACATGTGCGTTTTGTGAAGAGCTGTGCATGCTGCTTTTTCTGCTTCTGCGAAAAGTCTGGTGCCTTGGCGCAGAGCTCCTGCATGCCTCCCTGCATGCCTCCCTTGCTGCTGCCTGGATCCTTTCTGCCGGCGTTGCTGCAGCAGTCACTTCCCCTTCCGTGTGGAGCTTCCTTGCCCACATTCGACGCTGTCGTTGCATGCGCAGGAGCCCAGAGCGCCTCTTCAATGCGGAGACGATTGCGCTTTCTTCGCCCTCCTCAGAGGGCAGCAAGAGCTCCTCGGGAGGAGGGAGACCTCACTCCACAGCGGCAGTCGCGGCGGCGGAAGACGTGTCTTACAAGGGGGATGTGTGGAGTCTGGGGGTTGCTCTTCTAGAGCTTGCTACGCTGTCTCACCCCTTCAAGGGTGGAACCCCCTGTGACGTTGCAGACGCGGCAGTTGCTGCCTCTCTCCAGCAGCGACTGCGCGGCGTCTACACCCCTGAGCTCAGGAGCTTCCTCTTCGCGTGTCTTCGCGTCTGCCCTAGGAAGCGGAAGTCGGCTAAAGAGCTGCTGGTTCACCCTTGGCTGCTGGAGCACATCGCTACTCCGAAGCAATTCATCAGGTCAGCTCTGCGCGACTGGGGGAGGTGTCTGCGTGGGGAGTCGCACACGAGTGGAGAGAGGGGTATCCGCTTAGGGCCTTTATGGGGAATAAGGCGCTCATTTCGTGGGAATAACTGGCTGCATTTGCGTCTCAAGGTGGCTAGACGCCTTGTACAAGGCGGCAGACGAGATCTTGGCGAGAGGCCTTTTGCGAGAGCAGCAACGGCGCGCAGATCTGGGAACCCCCTCGCAAGCGCCCTCCAAGCCAGCTGTCTCTGCGGCGGCAGCAGCTGCCGCCGCAGAGACAGCCGCAGCGGCTGCTGCCGCAGAGGCAGCAGCAGCCGCTGCAGTTGCCGCAGCAGCGGCGGCTCGCCGTGTGCCTGCTCGCGCGACTACCCAGCGGCAGCCACAGCAAGGGCCCTTCCGCCCTCTGAGACTGCCCCACAGGCTTGCCTGCGTCGGCTTCCAAGAGCCGCCTCCTGAAGCTGCCTCCGGAGAAGGAGGCGAATGCAGCTCCTCCCCCCCCAGCGGCTGCTTCGTCAGCACGCGAAGCAGCAACACCAGCACCAAGCTGCCCTCACCCTGCAGCCGCTGCATCGCCGTCGAAGGCTCCTTCGAGCTGCCGCAGCCTCCAGCAGCAGTGCGCGCACCTGCAAGTCCAGCTGCTGCAGAGAGTCTTCGCTACCCCTCCTTGGCAGTCTCTTGCGCCTCGCCGCCTTGCCGACCCTTCGGCTGCATGCAGCAGCAGCAGCTGGAGGGCATGCGCCTTCTGAACGGCTGCGAACCGCCGGAAGGGCGCTTCGCGCCTCCCCACGCAGCCTGGGGAGAGCCGTGCGCGCCGTCTCCCTGTCTCCACGCCTCCAAGGGGCCTCAGGGGGGCTGTCTCTACAGAGGGGGGCCCCCCTCTGTAGAGACCATCCCCTGCAACACGGGGGCGGCAGACGTGCAGGGCTGCGAGGCAGCGATACAGGAGCAGCAGCAGCAGCAGCTGCTGCTGCCCCCCCTTCTCCAGGGAGGGTGTTGCGGCATTAGTTCTGTAGTGCTAACGGCTGCGACTCCCGCCTCCGCGAAACGACTTGGCGAGAGACGCAGCAGGCTCGAGAGCCACCAAGCAGACACGGCAGCTACCAGGAGAGAGCTCCTTTCGGGAGCGCCGTGCCGCTCAGCCCAAACCGGGGAGTGCCGCTGCCCCTCGAAGCCTCTTAGCAGAGCAGCTTCTTCTGCAGGCATGCGGAGAACTAGCAGCTGCAGCAGCGTCACTCTACCGCGGCTTTCGCTGGCGCAGTTCCAGCCGCTGCCACGTCTAGTGCCGCACACCTCCCCACGCGCACGCTCTAGTGAGTGCAGTGTGGCTTCCAAGACTCTCGATAAGGGGCCCCCCCCCCCGCCTGTGGCGCAAGGGGCCCCTCCTGTGATAGGGGCCTGCGCGACCACGACCACCTCGAGCACCCCCCTGTCTCCGGCATGCACCTGCGGCACCGCAAAACTCACCTAGCAGTACCAGTTCCTCGTAGAGCGCCCTTCCCCGCTCTGTGCTGCTGCCACGATGCTGCCCACGGGGACCCTCCGCATCTCCTGAGAAGAGAATTTCCAGCCTGTCGCTGCAGGGGGCCCCCCGAAAGCACGAAGCAGCGCATCCGATCCGTCGAGCTCAGTTCGCCGGACGATCTGCTGCAGCAACTACAGCGCCACCGAGGAACTTGCACAGGCTCTGGGGAAGCCTACCCCTCGCGGGAAAGGCCTCTTGAGCCTCTCGACGAGATCCAAAAGAAGGCCCTCTGTTGGAGATAAACCTTTGAATAAAGCCCCTCCAAAGGGCAGGTGCAAACACCTTCCAGAAACTGTACTCCAAACAGAAACTGCTTTGTCGCGCGTGTGCCTAGAGGCCTTTGTTCAAAGGCCTCTAGGAAACACACACATTGCCTCTCCACCGCCGCTGGACCGACATAAACACGGACCTTTAACTGAAGGCCTCTAATTTTTTTTGGCTTATGGGCGCATAAATCAACATATGTGTGTACTTATACATACTATGTATCTATATATACTATGTATCTATGTATGCTACGTATCTATGTGTCTACACACATTATCTGTCTCTTTTCATCTAGATATGTCATCATAGATCTATGCACACATTAAGCGTCAAAAGCAGGAACTTTACGGCTGCCCGAAAGCATCTTTTCGGACAGCTGCCAGGAGCATCCTTGAAAATCAGTATTTTGGTAGAAGGTGCGTTTGGACAGAAATCCTATTGTCGTCATAAAGCCATGTTTCTTTCTCCGCAATACCAATTTTTACGAGATCTCGAGAGCTGGAACCGTAGACGCACGCAGTGCTGCACACTTGTAACGGTGCAAAATCGGAGCTGAACGCACGCCTCCGTACAGCAGCGGCGGGGCATAAGTGGTTTTCATCTCTTGCCACGGCTTCATCTACTCAAAAAGGCCTTCACAATCGCCAAAAACAAGTACCGGGGGATCAATGCCTCCACAATGAGACATGCTGCAGAGGCTGCTGCTGAAGGTACCCGTGGGTAAATGAGCATCCGGCGAGGTCAGAGTGGGTTGTGCAAGAGAGCGAGCTAGGTGCTGGTTTCAAGACGCTTCAGATTATTGCATCAAGACTGGACGTGCAACAAGATTGCGAGAAGGCAAAAAAAAGCGGCTTTTTGCGCAGTGCACTGCGCTTCAGATGGCTGTGATTCGTGGTAACCAGCAGACACCCTCCCGTTGGGCGCTGATGAGTCCCCTGGCCCCCGGGGGCCCCTCTGCCTTCCCTACAGTGCAGGAGTAAACTTTCTATTAGTCATCCTACCCTTTGCTGCCTCCTTTTACCCGCATTCTCGCTCACAAGGACGCTTTCCTTCGTGTGTGCGACGCGACGGCCCTTCCACTTTGGTGCATTTTTTAACGCAACGCGCCCCCCCTCGTCGATTGATCGTACAGAGCACGATTCCCCCGAAGGCACTTTCCCTTCAGCAGGAACTGCATTCTACATGCGACGTATCCAGATGCGTATGCGCATGCGGCTCACTGTACAACTACCCCAGCTCGTCAAATTTAGATGGAGATCCTTCTATCGAGAGGGTGGCGTGGCATCTAGTTGCCTCTGTGTGCTTGCGAATGCGCGCATTCAGTGGCGTTCCTCACTGCGCAGTCAGCGTGCAACGTAAAATCTGCTACTACCCGTACGTAGGCAGCTGTGTCTGTTTTCACGTCCACGAGCCTACGCAGAAAGGAACTAAGAGAATGGGTGTCCTCGCATAGGGACGCTGTCTACGTGTTGTGCAGCTTTTTCCAGAAGATACCACTGACGCGGCGAAGCACTTCTGTCCTGTGAGGGGTGTTGAGGAGGTCCCTCTCTCTCTGCACGTATGCGGCAGCGGTATCCTCGAGGAAACTCGAGACTGTGGAATTCAGGCACTGAAATGGAGATACAAAACACTGAAAGCAGCAGTTTTGTTCATGCGTTTCAATGATTGCAGGCACCGGTGTCTCGCAGTGCAGTAGACGAGCGCTGCCGAATGGCGAGCGGCGCTTCTGCTCGAGGGCACACATGCCTTCTCGCCTCGGGGCAAGATGCGCTTCCAGCCCTACATAGGCCCATTGTGTGCGTGAATATATGCATGTAAACGTTTTAAATGGCTTCAATCGGACGAATTGCTTGACCGAAAGACTGAAGGCATGCGTTTTTCTAGCCGTGTTGCGCATGCGCTGCCTCCGGAAAGTCTCTTGGCTGTCGTGTCAATCGGCAAGTTACGCTCGGCAGGGAGGTGTACGCACACTTCGCAACATTAAAAACTCCGCTTTCTGCCTAATCCTAAGGGAGATGAGCGGCTATTCAGGGCAGCAGAAAGAAGCGGCAGACCTTGCCGCCTGCCTGGTACGCACAAGTCCGCTCTCGAGAATCAACGAAAGCATTGCGCACGCCAGTAAGAGAGCCGAGGCTCTTGAGCCGTAAATCTTTGAGAAATAACACGCCTTATTAAGGGGTTGCACTGTGTGTGCTGCCTCCCGCGAAACGTGCGGCGCCACATAGCGATTGCTGCAGGTTCAACAGCCGGAGATGCAGCGTGTCTAGGGCAGCAGCAGCCGCAACAGCCACAGCAACTCCAGCAGCGAATGCAGCAGCAGCGACGGGAGCACATTGCCCGCATCCGTTTCATCAGCAGCACCGACAGCATCTCTCGCACCATCGGGAGGCGCAAGTAAACCTCAGCGCCATTAGCCGCGGGAGACATGCATGGGCTCCATCTCAACACCCACATGGCAATTGAGCGCTTGCAGCATCATCTTCAACAGTAGTAGTAGCAAGAGTAGAAGTAGCAGCATCAGCATTTGCATCTTTAACATCAGCATGAGCATCAGCATTTGCATCTTTAACATCAGCATGAGCATCAGCACTTGCATCCTTAACATCAGCATGAGCATCAGCATTTGCATCCTTAACATCAGCACCGACACCACCATTTGCTTCATCAGCAGCAGTATCAAAACCAGCAGCAGCACAGTGTTGATTGCCCACTACTGCGCCATACAGTTGGCTAGAAAGTTGATTAGCCGCGCTGTTTCTTGGCAACACAGGACTGACACACGTCTATTTTGTGCAGGAAAAGGCGCACAGGACGCGCATATGCGTAGAGCTTTTAGCGACGGGCATGCGTTCTTAGAGGGCTTCATCCGGAGAAAAAAAGAATCTCTGTCTTGATGAGTTGTGTGCTGTTCCTTCTTGCAGCGGCTCTCTGCCCTGCAGTCGAGAATCTGCTCAAGGAGAAGTATCAGGGTTTGCCGGAGCTGATCATTGATCCGGAGGTGTGCATAATAAGCCTCCGCTGCCCTTTGCCGCTCTGCATGCACGCATGCATGCATGCACCGATTCATCTCCCCTCCCCCCCCGCAGCTGTGTGCACCCCGCGGCTTCAAGTGCGCCAAGCCTCCTGGGGGTGGTTCCTGATGAGAATGCCTCGCTGTGCGAGCAGCCTGCCTCTCTCAGGTGGGAAAGTATTTCATCGCGACGCCGTTCAACAAGCTGAAAGCTAGCTTTCGCAGTCCTTGGACAGATGCGTGGCTTCCGCCCATACCCGAGGCTGCGAAGCCGTGAGCTGGGCAGTCGAGAGCGCAGTCGCAACCAGCTAGCCAGTCGAGCTGCACGGCTAGCTAAGCGGGCTGGCTGCTGCGTGCCTGAAGAGCGAGGGGCTGGTGCTCGAGAGATCAGGCAACAATTGCGTGCCTCCCTCTTTGAAGGAGGGAGGTATTCAACTGCCTGATCTCTCGAAGCATCATCCCAGGAAGGCGGTTTTTCGCTTGCGCGTGCAGTCAACCTGACGGGGGAACGACAGTGAGCAGCCGCCCTCCCCCTCCCCCGCACTGCCTGGCGGCGGGGGGAGGGGGGGGAGAGCGCTGCTCACTGTCGTAGTGAAAAGTCTCGCAGTGCACGTGACTATTTGAAACTCCCCCTTCGCCAAACGCCGCTTGCTGCGGGAACGGGCTGCATGTCTGCAGGGCTCCTCACTTGCGCCAGCTAGAGGCGCAGTTCAATGCGGCTTACGACGCTTACAGAGACGCGTGAGCAGCCTCCACAGAGCAGGAAGTGTGAAGAGCTATTGCGCCACACGCATTCAGTCTCCAAATTTCAGAGATACAAGGGGGGGGCATGCCGTCTGTGTGCTTAGGTGTGTGTTTATGTGTGTGTTTATGTGTGTGTTTATGTGTTTATGTGTGTGTATGTGTTTATGTGTGTGTATGTGTGTGTGTGTATGTGTGTATGTGTGTGTGTTTATGTGTGTGTGTGTGTATGTGTGTTTATGTGTGTGTGTGTTTATGTGTGTGTGTTTATGTGTTTATGTGTGTGTGTGTTTGTGTGTATATATATATGTATGTATGTTTATGTACGTGTAATTACATCTATTTACATGTATGCATACATGTATGTTTGTATGTGTAACTTTATACATGTGTGTATGTGCGTGTATTTATATATATATATATATGTATACATCTATGTCATTGTATTTCTACACATGTACGTATGTATCTCTGTCCTCCACAGGCATTACGGCAGCGGCGTATCATCGGTGTATGTATGGCCGCTTCAGAATCACGATGGCTTTGCTGCTGCCTTCCTGCTTCTCAAAGGTGTGTGTTATTTTAGGTTCGGGAGACGCTTGAAGGGGCCCCTTGAGTTGCGCAAGGAGTAGGAGATGCTACGGGGGGCAGACGAGGGGGAAGGCGGGGGGAGTCTCTTGTTGGTTTGGTGGTTTGGTGGTTAGGGGTAGCGGGGAGAGAGGGGAAAACTTTGTTTTTTCTTCGCTTCGGGACGCACCTTCTTTGTGCTCACCCCGCAGGCTGGTAGGAAGAAGCCTAGAATTTAGGGTGTTTACTGCAATTTTAAGGTTGTGCTGCTGCTGCTGTGTTGGCGTATATATACATATATATATGTATGTATATATATATGTATATGTGGAGTTCAGAGGTTGCCGTGGATGAAGCTGTGCGCCCTCTTTGCTTCTTTTCACATCGTCTTGAAGTGACACTAACGGCTACTAATGGTGGGCTTTTCAAAGTGGTGGGCTGCACGTTTGAAGTGCTGTCGCTTTTGCGCCGACCACATGTACAATATCGCCATCTCATTGTCTCTCTCTCTCCCTCTCTCTCTCTGAATCTCGACAGGATCGTCTAAAAGGAGCAGCTAAAAGGAGGTTCTTTTGCGCGTGTAATACACGGTGACAGTACCTGTACGAGGAAGAGAGTTGCCTCCCTCGTTGTTGCGTTTGCGCGTCCTCTCTGCCTGCAGCGCATTATCGCGCCTCTTCGCATCTCCTGCTGCTCGTTCCCTGTGAAGGAGACGCTTCTCTCAAGGGAGGCGTCTCTACCCTCCTTTCCCGTAGCGTGAGAAAGATGTAACTAGGTGCTGCATGTGCTGCGGCTGCTGCGAGGGGGTACTTCATTGCAAAGTTGCAGCAGCTGCTAAAGGGGGGGAGATCGCGTCTGCGTTTGCTCCACCCAAGCGCAGGGTGCCTCATAGCTGCTTCTTTCTGTGCTAGACAGAGAGATAAATAGATAGAGAGATAGAGATAGAGAGAGAGAGATAGAGATAAAGACAGAGAGAAACAGAGACAGAGATATATATATATATATATACATAGAGAGAGACTGCTCTGCACTTCGTCGCCTTTTGTTTCCTGCGTGCAGAAGCTTTTAGCAGCTGGACTTGCGCTTGCTGTCTCTTTCTAGTCTTGCGAATCTGCCGCCACTGCACGCGGCATCGCGGCTGTTTCTGATGTTGCTTCAGGTAGAGCAGACTCAGAAGGTGCAGGATGCGAGAGCAGCAGCTACCGCAGGATCGGGAGCACCCATGGGGCCCCAGCACCTGGCGGTAGGGGGCCCCCTTATTGAGAGAAACGAAGCGGCACTGCTGGATGCTGCTGGCGAGACGTTCTTTCCGAAGACTGCCCAGGTGGGCTCAAGGCTGCAGACTCCACCTGCACTCCTGCCTATCGTTGTGGCGACTGCTCTTGACCCTGCCTTTACGCGTGAAAAAGGCGTGCATGCTGTAGCGAGGCTGCTGCTGCGGCTGGTGCGGCAGACTATCCGAGACTTACGTTCTTCGCAAGAGCCAAACCAGGTAAATACGCCTTCCGCCGGAGGCAGCAACAGAAAATCCTTTAGACCTCATGATGGCCTCTTTCCGCGTGCCTGCTTATTCCCTCCTCCATGTGCAAGTGTTATCCTCTGCCAGCCCCCCGTCCCTTCGCTGAGAGACGCTGGGAGACATGCATGCGCATAGGTGGAGCCGCTTGAGGGGAGCGTTTTCTCGCGATGATACCCCAAAGTTGCTGCGAAGTCATGTTTGGCCTCCTGAATTCCTTGTTGCTGACCACTCTGAAGGGGGGAGGGGGAAACACCCATCTCGTGCCTGTAGTCGGTGCTGCAGTGGCGCTAGCGCCTCCCTCCTGTGCCCTCTTCTGTGCCTCTCTCAGGACGTAGCGGCCCTTATCAAGGAGCTTGCGGCTTCCCGTGCGCTTGCTGCTCCGAACGTTCTCTCCTCAAGCTCCGAGGTTTAGTTGGTAAATGTCGCTGCGAAGCGTAGTAGTTGGAAGGGGGAGGGAGGAAGGGAGGGAGGGTGCTCTGACAGCTACTCTCTCAGGCCCATGCCGACACCTCCACATGCAGCAGCCACACCAACCTTTGCACGCACAATCACAGAAGCGCCGGCTGCGCAGCAATTGCTAACGAGCTGCTGCTCCAACTGGAGCGCTTGCAGCGGCTTCTACATGGGCATAAAGTGCCAGCGCAGCCTGTAGTTCTACTGGGCTGCTATGCTGTAGTGTAGGTCGACAGCCAGGCACACCTAGGGTCAGTCGAATTTGAGGCAAGCAGCAGTTAGTTCTGCTAGGGGGAAATGCTACTGCTTCTGCTGCTGCTGCTGTTGCTGCTGTACCAGTAGCACCCCTCCAATGCCGCCTCACCGGTTTAGGGTGTCGCAGATGAGGAGACAGCAGCATCGGGGGTCAAGAGACTTAAATAAGCTGCAAGAGCGCTGTGGGGGGAGACAGTCCCCTTTTCCGCAGCTGCCTCTCCGGATTCCTAGGACCTCAAAGGCTCTGCTGTCGATGGCTAGCGTCTTCGTCGCCGTTTTCCTGCAGCTGTAATGACGCAAGCAACGGCAAAACGGCTACGACATATGTGGCCTCTGCGCTTGGCCTAGTTTTCGAAAGCTTCATCAGAGACTCCTGCTGCCACGCGGAGTTGCCGTGAGCGCGATTTCGCAGTGCTCGCACGCCAGCACAAGCAGCAACGCAGAAACACGCTGCCCTGGTAGAACTTCTTGCAGCAGGGATGTAAACAGTGGGGGCAGTCGAGGGGAAGGGTAGCGGGAAGGGGGGATTAGGGGGGTAAAAGCCTCCAGTGAATGACGACTTCCTGGGAATCTCATTCCCCTACCTCACGAGCTTCTTGTACAAGGCTGTGGCGACAGACAGATAGGGCTGCACAGGCAGCACCCCACCGCGCACTCGTTAGTATGAGACGCAGCGGAGGCGTGTTATTATGTGCTTTTCCGGTAGAGATACACACTTACTTTCACGTTATCTTCATGCTGGTTCAAAGCCCCCCCTGAAAAAAGCGCGCATCACGGTAGAGTCGTGCAGGTTACGCGTCCCCTTTGCTTCTGCTGCCGGTACACGCCGTGCAGCTGACGGTGTCTATCAACGGGTGTGCAATTCGATTACACTGAGAACCTCGCTCCTTTTGTGAGATGCTCTTTTAGTCTATGTGTGTCTGTATGTCTGTGTATGTATGTGTGTGTGTGTCTGTATGTCGACGTGTATGTATGTGTATGTATGTCTGTCAAACGGTTCTCTGCAGATGAAAATTTGGGGGATAAACGGGCATGGCGAGCCACGACGTGTGCGAGAGACTTTCTTTGTGGGGGGGTGGGGCCCTGTGGATGTGCTGTGCCTTTACCAAGGACGAGAACCGAAAAAATCCTGTAAAAAAGCTCCTGCGTGATCTCAGGGGGCAGGGCACTGGTATTGCTGCTAGGCGTCTCCATGTCTTCTGCTGGTGGCAGCAGAGAAGCCCTTAGGGCGTCCGTTATAAAGATATCTGCAGGCACATTTGCAAGCAGTACGTGTTGTCGCTGCAGACAAGCGCATGCATCGGTGCTCCCTGCCCCCCTTTTGTTTGCTGGCAAGCGCATAGGTAACCCTTTCAAAACCAACCGACAGAAGATTTCACTCGCACCGTCCCGGGAGTAAGGAAGGCGTCCGCATATGCTACCGTCTTCCTTGATGGCACCGACACGGAGTGCTGCTTCGAAGAGCGGCTCGGCTGAGGTGGATGTACACTGCAGTTCGCTCCACTGCATGGAATCTGAGGCGGAAGAGCTGCCTGTACAGCCCAACAGCAGAAGCACCCTGCGACGAGGCCTTTTTGCAGTGCTTTATGCCCTTGGATATTTACGATTCTTCTGCCGCTGCATGCATGTGGCCTTTCTCACTGAATGCTTCCAGCCCCTTTTCGGCAGCGAACGCTTGGAACGCTGGCGAGAGGAATAGCTGAGAAATGAGAGCTGCTGCTGCAGTCCCCTTGGGGGGATAACAGCAAAAGAAGCAGCCAACAGAGAGGCTGTCAAAGAGGCCCCTGTGTCCACATGTAGCATGAAAGGCGAAAACGCCGCGCACAGCATCTCGAGGAATCGCCTCTGTCTAAAGCGCCGTAGAACGCGCGGGCTGGCTGGCTCGCAGACGCTTTCGCTTTTGCCTGCTTTCACGCCTTAGATCTGCATATGTGTGTATATGCATGTAGATATAGCGTATATGAAAGCCCGCAGGCTATATATGTCTCCCTGAGGGACTTTTTGTGCGGCTTGCGGTGTTAACGTGTCACGTGTGTGTGTGTGTGTATGTATGTGTGTGTGTGTGTGTGTGTGTGTGTGTGTGTGTATGTATGTGTGTGTGTGTTTGTGTGTGTGTATGTATATGTTTTTTTGAGAGGGGCTCCAACCCCCGCCTTCTCCTGGCGACGCCCCCTGGACACTTTGCCTATCAGCAAATCTGCCACGGGGAAAAGACGCTTGCGCAATTAGCGGTGCCTATTGCCACACGTACCACTTCCTTAAGGCCTCTGCAACCGTGCCGTCAAACAAGGCAGCCTCCTCACCGGCGAGGCGGACAAAGGCCTCACACGTCTCTGTGGGGTTTTCTGCGGGGATGGCTCTTGTCGCTTCTGCTGAACCTACGCGCTCAGCAGGAAGGACCGTTGGGGGTCCCTCCTCGCGGCGTTCTTCGGGAGGCCTCCCAACGCTCTCCATTGTGGGCAGTCGAAAGAGACAGAGTGCAGCAGCAACTGTGGGTGGGTGTGTGTGTGTGTGCAGCGAGGGGATGAGGGACGCGTTCGGTGTATCGACGCTTCTGAGTAAACCAGTCAAAGTGCGGTCGCCTTTCTTTAAGGGGTCCAACGGGCAGGAAGTGCTGCCCACCCCAGTCCTCTAGAGCTCCTGCTCTTGCTACAAACACGCACACTTCTCTAGACGTGAACGTGGCCAAAGGGTGGCCCTATGTGTCGCTTCTGCAATGCCTGCACTTCACTGGTCTTAAGAGTCACCACCACGCACCCGTCCTAACGCGCGCTAGGCCCCGCTCCTCCCTAATCCCCGCTTCGTTCCCGCAAAAAGCGCGAGCATCCTGTTTCTGCGACTTAATTAATAATTTTGGAAGCAGTTTTCACGGCACCCGCAGCAGCAGAGCCCTCCGTTACCCCCCCTTGCAGCCCCCCTCTCGCCTCGTGTTGAATTCTCTGGCGAGCGAGCCGGGGCGGCAGCGGCAGCAGATGCAGTAGCGAATGCCGCAGCAGCAGCAGATCCTCCGTTTTCTCCGCAAACTCGTATTGTGTTGGGACTCTGAAATACATTTTCTTGACGCTGCATGCATGCATGCACACCCGAGAACCCTCCCTTGCGCGGCAAGCACGGTGGCGCTCCGGGCAGGCCGGCGATTTCTCTTCGAGGCTTCTAGGGGAGGTGTGTGTGTGTGTTCTTTCAATGTTTTGTTGCTAGAATCCAAGTTTTTCTGCCTCTTCGCGCGTATTGCCGGGTCAAGCCAAACTGAACGCAGCAGCTGCTGGCGCTTCCCAGCCGCAGTCAGGGCCTCCCTTCAGGCGCATCCTCGGATTTAGAAGGCTTCATCGGCAACTTCCACCGTTGCGTTTTTTAAGGAAAAGAGACTAGGAAGACGCGTCAGCCCTCCTTCTCCCCCGCTTTCCCCCGCTCATCGTTCTGGCCTGGAAGCAGCGCCTCCCTTCCCGCGTATCTGTACAGCTTCCCATAGCTGCTCGGCACGGGCACACCCGCCACACATCCCACCCCTCCCCCCCTACACTCTGCTGCATTTTGCGCCGCCTCCTTCCTTATTCGTCGCATTCTCCGAGACACCCCGATCCTGATGTCGCGTCTGGACCCTACGGCCCCTCCCCTCGGCGCTTCTAAAGCCGCTCCCCTCGGCGCTTCTAAAGCCGCTCCCCTCGGCGCTTCTAAAGCCGCTCCTCTCGGTGCTTCTAAAGCCGCTCCTCTCGGCGCTTCTAAAGCCGCTCCTCTCGGCGTGTTGACTGCGTCGAAGAAATCCCCTGCTGATGGGAGAGGCGCTTCACGCGCTCAAACAGGGGCCTCTAAAGCGCGGGGGGGGGGCCCCTCTGGAAACGGGGGCTCTTCAGCGACCTCCCGCCTGCGATCGCACACCGTCGAACTGGAGGCGATTTTTCGCTGCATCGACAAGGATAAGGACGGCCGTGTGTCACTCGCAGACATGACTGCCTTCATGAACGAGACGCTGAAGCAAGACAAGTCTGAGGCAGACATCCTCTGTCTGCTAGCCGAGGTGGCTGGCGTTGGATCTCCAGATGTGGTGCGCGATGCGAAGGGAGCGCCTCTTTTGTCTTTTCCCTCCTTCCTAGCCTTCATTGAGCGCCAGATATCGAGCCCCCCCAGCGAAGCGCTGGCTCCAGTCTTCGCGTATCTAGACAGCGACAAGGACGGCCGTGTCACTGCCGCCGATTTAAACGCCTTCAGTTCGAATGTCGGCTTGCGTCTGGGCGAAGATGGAGCCTCGCAGCTGCTTCGCTCCGCAGGGGGAACCTCAGACTCGGTAGACTTCGAACTATTCTGCTCAGTCGTTTCCAAGTGCCTCCCCAGCTAGGCTCGGCGGAAGCGGCTTCCTAACGGCCAGCCGCGCAGAAGTTTCAAAGGCAGCGCAGGGAGGCGCCGCGCATGCGTCAGTTTCTTAGGGAAAGTCGCGAGCAGTGTGCTACCTTGGGGGGCTGCCTCTCTCTCGCCCGCCTCCCTCTGCTGGTGTCTACGATGGATGGATGGCGACTTTCGTCTCTCGACAGTGCACACCCGCGGCAGCCACGCTGCGGAGACTACAGCGGCCGCTTCTTCTAGCAAGGCTTCTCCCTCCTCCCACGACGAACGCAGCGGCGAGTCTTGTTGACTGCCTCCCGCCGAGGCAGACCCCGCCAAGCTACACACGCGCACAGCTCTTTTTTCGTAAACGCCTCCTTTCTCTTCTTTTGTAAACGCCTTCTTTCTCTTTTTTTTTTGCACCAGGCGTCCCCCGCTCTCGAAGTCTCTTGGTGGTGCAGCTAAAAATCCCACGCGAACGCCTCTCCCTCCCTCCTTTTTATCCTCTTTCTCTTTTCTCCCGTCTCTCTCTGCTCCTCCTCCCTACAGAGCCCGTCATGGATGTCGTGAAACGTCCCTTGTCTTAAACAGGTCTACTCACTTGCCGCCATGCGCGTAGAGTTGCATTCTAAATATCCTCCTCTCTCCCTCCAGCGTAGTCTGAATTTGCTGCATGCAGCTACGGCTGACGCACCCGTTCTAGCAGTGTCAGAAGGGGCTAAAAAGCTGCCTCAAGGCGGAGAAGGGGCATCGGTAACAGGCACGAGCAAAACGTGCCTCGTGCTGCCTGGTAGTAGTAGTACCAAGCCCTCTGCCTAGTTTATAAAAACTCTTCTAAAGCGGATTCAGTGGCCCTTTTCTAAAAGGCGCACTTGAGCGACAGCGAGAGAGGCTTTTACACGTCTGCTCGCGAGAGGCACACACCAACCCTGGCGAAAGAAAACTTTCTCCCCTAAGAAGAACACTCACTCAGGGGCCTCTCTGCTGCTTGGAGAGGAGGCGAGAGGCTCTCGCAGACGCACACAGGATGACCTCTAGGGCAGTGGAGAATCGCATAATTGGCACTTCCTCCGTGATGGGTTGTTCGCGTACGTACACTGCAGGCATGCAACTGCAGCGCACCCGCAAACACAAGCGCAACTCCTCTACGATGCCTCGTTTCCTCTACCGCTGCTGGAGGTGTGGATGTGGGGTATTGTTGCCCGATTTCCGTGCGTAGTATGAACAGACACAGGAAAACATACACGTAGACACACACACATACACATAGACACGCACACATACACACAGAGATAGGAAAACATACACATAGACACACACACACACATACACAGAGATAGGAAAACATGCACATAGACACACACACATACACACAGAGATAGGAAAACATACACATAGACACACACAGAGAGAGAGAGAGATAAAGAGTAATATATATATTTTTATAAACGCACCTGTGTTGCTGCTGCTGCTGCCCCTGGTGGTCTTGGGGGATTTGACGTCGGCGAGAGTAAGGGGCTTCCGCTGCTGCTGCTGCTGCTGTGTTTTTTGAGGATTTGAACTCCGATTGTTTGCATCCTGCAGGGCAGGAAACGCCTCTTGGTGCTCTCTTGCGCCGCTACTCCTAAAGCCTTGAGTATTGCCGCCAAGGGCTCTTGGGTTGCTGCTGTTACTCTCACGGCTGTCGCTGTTGTTGGGACTGGCAAGGCTGTTGCTGTTGCTGACGCCGGTGATATCCAAGGGCGAATTGCAGACAGCACACCGAGTGCGTCCCCGAGGATTGCAGAAAGTACACGCGCTGCAAGTCAGTCCTGTGCAAACAAACACCTTGCACACTTTGCGGCAGCGCCTCAAAAGCTCGCAGCAGCGAGGCATTAGGCAGCAGTATTAGGAGCAATAATAGTAGTAATAATAATAGTAATAGTAGTAGCACTAATAATAATAGTAGTAGTAAAAGTAGTAGCAGTAATAATAATAGGAGTAGCAGTAATAATGATAGCAGTGGCAGTAATAATAATAGTAGTAATAACAATGGGAGTAGCAGTAATAGTAATAGGAGTAGCAGTAGCAAAAAAGCACCAAGAATGCCAGCAGATTGGAGGAGGCATCCACGTAAAGAGCCAGGATCTTACTTTGCGACGCAATGCCATCTTTCTTAAGGCCCCAATTCTGCTGCTGCTGCTGCTGTTGCTGCTGTTTTTGTCTGCGCTGCTGCTGCGGTAGAGAAGGGAAGTGCTCCTCACTGATCGAAGCGGGTGGGATGTGTGCAGTAGCCGACTGTCGGGCAGCAGCAGCAGCAGCAGCAGCAGCAGTAGCAGTAGCAGCAGCAGCAGCAGGTTCGGGGGTCTTCCTTTCTACCGACACTCGACTCCACCCGCTCACATAGCTGCTGCTGCTGCTGCTGCTGCTGCTATTGGTGCTGCTGCTAGGCGGCAGTGAGGGGAAGTCTTCTGCCGCGTTGAACCCTCGGCGAGATTTGTGTTGCCTTCAAGAACGCAGGGGCAGCACCAACACCAACACGTTTTGGAAAGCCTCCGCAGCACCTCCCAAAAGAGGCAAAAAGAAAAACAAAGCGTCGTAGTGGTCACACTCAGCAGCAGGGAGAAAGAACCGCTGTGGGGATCCCATAAGACGCAAGGAGCAGCGCCAACAGCAGCCGCAGGAAGTACAAACAAAGAGATAAAGACTCACCAAATAGGATTGACTGCAGCAGTTTGCAGTGGCCGTTGCTCTATCCTCACACGTGGCTCTAAGGCTGGGAAAGCCTGCAGCAAATCTGCAGCAGCAACAACAATAACAACAAATCCGGCACATTAAAGCACTCGCACACGTACATAAATATAAATATGTATACATATATATATAAATGTGTATACCTATGTATATACATAGGTATACAGCCTCCTAAAAAGTACTAGCTCATTATTGACGCCAAGCAACAGGCACGTTACAGTGCAGACCAACGTTTACCACCAACCGCAGAAGCAGCAAGTAGCAGCAAGAAGCAGCAAGAAGCAGCAAGAAACAGCAAGAAGCGGCAAGAAGCAGCAAGAAACAGCAAGAAGCAGCAAGGAGCAGCAAGGAGCAGCAAGAAACAGCAAGAAACAGCAAGAAGCGGCAAGAAGCAGCAAGAAACAGCAAGAAGCAGCCAGAAGCAGCAAGTAGTAGCAAGAAACAGCAAGTAGCAGCAAGAAGGAATTACCGGCGTGTGGAAGACGAGTTGAGCATGCATCCGTATAGAGGCTCAGGAGAGTTATATCCTTTTCTGTTGCTACAGACAGCACGCTGCAGCAGCGCTGCAGCCAGTCAGCGATGGCGGAAGAAGCTGCGCTCTCCGCCCCCCCCACGCCACGGCGAGCGCAGTAAAAGGCAGGTCTGCAAAAACACACTTTTCTGCTCTCCAAGCACTGAGCCGCCAGCAGAAGCGTTCTTTGACGCGTCTGTAGCTACGAAGAAGAAGCGATGCATGCAGGCGTCATGTGAGAAGACAAAGCCGGGAAGAATAGCCTCCACAAAGGTTGGTCAAGCCAGCTAGCTAGCTAAACTCGCTAGCTAGCTAAACTCGCTAGCTAGCTACAAACGACGCCCCTAAAGACGCGGGCGGCAGAGAGTCGCATGCAGCAGCAGGCACGAACCCTAGAGCTTGACAGTCTTCCAAGAATTTTGTATTTGTGACGAAGGGGGAGAGGTCGCGTGCCAGCAACGACAGCTGCTGCATCTCTAGCTGCGAGGCGCAAAATCGGCAACAGCAGCATTCGCAGCCCAACTAATTGCATGCACTGTAGCGAAGGCAGCCACATCGGCGCGCGCAGCCTGCGGCAGAAACAGCGGCAGTGAATCTCTCTTACACGTGAGCGTCCAGCAACTAGCTGCGCAATGGCATCGCCAGTGCATGCGGCATCGAGCTCCAGCTCCTGCGGCTGCTGCTGCTCATGCTGCTGCTGCTGCTGTCGCTGTTCAGACTGCACTCCCCAAACATTTCCTGTCTCAAGGCGCTTCTGCCTGAGGCGCTGCGTGTGCTGCTGCAGCAGTTTCCCCTTTTTCACCTTCTGCTGCTGCTGCTGCCCATGCTGCTGCTTGGCAAGACCCCCCTCCCCTTGCTGCTGCGACTGGATGTGCCGCAAAAGGAAGCTCAGTGCCTCGAGAAAGGAAGTGGCAGCCGTGAAGGGCAAGTCGCAGACAGCTAGATCGCCGAGCAGCTCCTTGTGAGGCTGCGCTGACGCTGATGCAGCGGGAGAACAAACTGGAAGCGCAGGAGGCATGGTCGGAGTACAGACAGCAGAGCCGATGCCTAGGACGCCTCCAAGCGATAGCTGGCTACCAAGCTGCTCTGGCAAGCACCCCTGCTCGCCTTCCTTCCCCGCTTGCTCCTCCTGCTGCATGCGAACTGCGAGGCGCTGCAACGCCTCCGCGAGCAGCAAGCGCTTCGAAGAGTTGGACGCCCCCAAGGAGAGACACAGCAGCAGCAAGCCTTGCGGTGTCTCTGGAAGCGTTGTCTTCGCAGACTGCACAACGTTGCGGAGAAGCAACATGTCACCCTTCCCACTGCTCATGCTGCTGGCGCTGCTGGAGCAGGAAGTGCCAAAGAGGATGCAGACACTGTGAGCCACAAAATCTTCAAACAGTTTTTCGCGCTGCTGCTTTAGAAGGGCCTTAGCTCTAGATCCTTGAAGAAGTTGTTGTTGCTGGTGCTGTTGTTGGTGCTGTTGTTGGTGCTGTTGTTGGTGCTGTTGCTGTTGCTGTTGCTGTTGTTGCAGCATCTGATCGGCTGCTGTGAGCGCAGCAGCAATGCTGCGCAGCTGCTGCTGCTGCTGCTGCTGCAGCAGGTGCTGCATCAGATCCGAGTACAGGCGAGATATGCGCTTGCTGTCTTCGTCTGGAAGCAACAGTACTGTGAGGGCAGCAGTGCGACCTGCAGCTGCCACTACGGCTGCAGCTTCCCGCTGCTGAGACAGCAGGGGCAGCGCGTCTCGCAGCTGCTGCAGAGCAGCACAAGAAGGAAGAATGCTGCTGCACGTTGCAGCAGCACCTGGAGGAACACAGCTGAGAAAAGCCTCCTGATTGCTCAGAGCAGCCGAATACTCCTGGACTGGCGTTGAAATTGTTGCATCAGCAGTGGCAATCGCTTCTTCTCTGGGGGAGGGCAATGCCGCATCCCTCGAATTCTCGCTAGCGACAAATACGAAAGACTCTGTGTTGCTGCTGCTGTGCAGCTGCTCTTGTTGCAGCTGCTCTTGTTGCTGCTGCTGCGCGTGGTGTGCAGGATCTGAAGGTGCTCCTGCTACCCTGGCTGCTCCTGCCCTTCCCCCTCCTCCTCGCGCCCCTTCTGCTGTTTCGCAGAAGACTCCACGAGACGACAGTCCTGGAGGCAAGCGGAAGCCGCCATCGCTGTTGCTGCTGTCGCATGCACCGCGGGTAAGCGCCTCGCGCTCTTGTTCCTGCCACTTATCCGGATCTGCAGCGGCTGTTTCAGCTGCTGAAACAGCGGCTGTTTCAGCTGGTGCTGCCCCCGACGTCGGTGTTTCTCCTGAAGTTCTTGCGGGAGCGCTACCGCTGCTCCTGCTGGGGAGGCTTGTCGTAATTGCTGCAATGCTCGCTCGTCCAGCGGCGTGCGCTTCAGCAGACGCAGGAGCTCCCCGATGAGACCTTCGCTGGCGAAGATAGCTGATGAGCAGCCTCCGGTAAGCCGCATAGTCGGCTCTCAAGGCTAGTGCCACTGGGCCTGCACTGCTGCCAAATGTGTTGCCAGTGCTCGCCGGAGAAACTTGCTGGGGTCCCCTACCCCGACTCGCCTCAGCTGCAGCGGAAATCGCTCTGCTGCTGCTGCTTGGTCGGCTGTTGCCGCCGTGGACGGCAGCAATGTGCATGTGCAAATCCGTGAGATTCCGATACACCGTAAGCGGACAGAGGTCTCTATGAGGACACGGATAGTGTTCCTGCGTGTAATGATGCTGCAGCTCTTCGATCTGACCAAACACCTGCAGACAGCGCAGCAACAGCAAGTGCAGAGCGTTTTGCAGCGGCGTCCGGGCCATAAGCTCCGCAGCAGCAATAGAACAGCTTCACAATCATCATCATCATTATGAGCTCAATCATCATAATTATAATCATTATCATCATTATCAGCTTAATCATCATAATTATAATCATTATCATCATTATCAGCTTAATCATCAGAATTATAATCATCATCATCATTATCAGCTTAATCATCATAATTATTATCATTATCATCATTATCAGCTTAATCATCATAATTATTATCATTATCATCATTATCAGCTTAATCATCATCATCAACATCAGCAGCATAGTCATCATCAGCATAATAATCATCACCAGCATGATCATCATCAGCATAATCATCATCATCATCATAATCATCATCATCAACATCAGCATCATCGTCATCAGCATAATCATCATCAGCATAATCAGCACTATTAATTGCAACAGCAAATGCAGTGACCACGTCTTACAGGCACGATTTCTGCAGAAGGAGGCGCCTCTGATGCCCCCGCGTCAGCAGCCGCCGCTGCAGCGGCCATCGCGCGATGGTACTCCTGTTCACAGAGAGGGCAGGAGAAGTGACAGTCTCTGAAGTGCAGCAGCAACGCGTCTCCGTCAACTGTGCGTTCCTGACAGACGCTGCACTTGGGGTGTACAGACACCCCAGCAGTAGCGGCAGCAGCGGGACTTGAATTCTTGAGGCCCCGCGTTTGCTGCTGCATGTGCAGCTTATAAAGGGGGCGCGGCAGCAACTGCTGCTGCACCAGGAGCTGCTCGCTGCGACCCAAAAGACAGACACTGCAGAGCTCCAGGGCATGTTGCTTGCTGAGGTGTACAGACAGCTGAGGCACCGACAAAAAGACATGCGGCTCGTCCAGAGGCCCCGTAAATAGGAGCGTCTCATCACTGTTGTTCTCGTTCCTGTTGTTGTTGCTGCTGCTGCC
Source organism: Cyclospora cayetanensis (assembly GCF_002999335.1). NCBI lineage: Eukaryota > Apicomplexa > Conoidasida > Eucoccidiorida > Eimeriidae > Cyclospora > Cyclospora cayetanensis. Next base: position 4,683 of record NW_020312063.1, on the reverse strand, counting down.
TCTAGCGCTTCTAGCAAGGGCCTCCAGAGGGCGTCGCTTCGCCTCCGCAGCCGCAGCGATTGCGAGATTCATTTCTTCTTGCTGCTTCGTAAGATCCGCGGCAAAGACATACGAAAACAGCCAGCTGTCTCGGCACGGTTGTTGCCAGCAGCGCAGCTGCAGCAGCGCCTCGCAATGCCTGCGAACGGCTGCAGAAGAAAAGGCAAGGCCTACCTCGGGGGCAAGGAGGTGGGGGGGAAGTTTCAAGGAAGCAGCCGCTGCATACACTGGGGGATTGAGCAGCGCCTCGAGAGGCGGCTCAACGGAAAGCCGCTCACGCGCCTCACCGGTAAAAAGCAGCAGCAACAACGGCGTGTTGCAAAAGCAGAATGGGCAGTGCCGTGAACGTCGAGGACCCAGCCGCAGCCGCACGGCGCACATCCAGCAGCAGAAGTGGCTGCAGCAGCCTACGGCGAGACAGGGTGTTTCCTCGCAGCAAACCACGCATTCCAGAACAGGATAAGGCGGCTGAGACTGCGTTTGGGGGGAGGGGCACCCCCCAATGGAGGCACCTGCCGTGACAGCCCCCTCTACAAATACTCGGCATGCGTCGATGGTGACGATGTCGCTGGCCTCCTGCTGTTGCTGTTGCCGACGATGAGGATGTTGTTGCTGATGAGGATGCTGCTGTTGCTGCTGCTGCTGCTGATGATGCTGGTGCGAAGTAGGTCTTCTAGCACCTCTGTGACGGGCACTCCCTCGAGTCGTGCTGCCATCGGCATGCGCTGCATGCGGAGTTTCTGCCTGAGCTTCTTGAGCACGCGAGGAGGCTGCTAGTCCTCGGGGGGGGCCCCCAGCGCAGTGGGCAGGGCCCTCCCGAGAGCCGCGCCCTCTCCCGCGCCTGTGGGGGCCCCCCCGGGGGGGCCCCCCCCTGTGGCCGCCCCCCCGGGGGGGGCCCCCCCTATCCGCGTTTTCGCCGGTTGCTGCAGACATTGCGAGCCGCTCGTGCCTCTGCATCTGGTGGATGGAGGCCCTCTGTAGATTTGGGGTGTGGCCTTCCCACGAGGCCGCTCCCCTCCCGCGAGCAAGCGGGGATTGCCTGCGCGCTGGAGCGTGGAAAAGGGGTCCAGACAGCCACACACTCTGTGAAGAAAGCAGCATCCGACTCTGTCGCTAGCTGGAATGAGCAGACGGCTGCGCCGTTTCCTGGCTGCTGCGGGTCGGTCGGTCTGCAGGCAAGCAAGCCGCAGAGGTGGTGCCCCCTGCTGTTGCATGCGCGAGTGCTACCTTGCTTGCTAGCAGCAGGCGGGTACGGAGCGTCTTTGACACCCACCCTGACTACCTCGTTTCTATGAAATTCGCTGTATTTTTTCGCGCGTTCCGAATTTACTGCACCAGCGGCAGCGCCTGCGTTGCAGCCAGGAGGTCAAGGGGCAGCAGCCGCATGACCAAGTGATCTGATGAGCAGGAGCCGTCGCTGCTGCTGCTGCTGCGGAGGTTATTATTTTAGCGGCTAAGACAGTGCTTTACGGCAGCGATAAAGTAGATAGAGGGTGCTTTCCTTGCTTTGGAGACGCCAAGCGGCTGAAGGGAGGCCTCCGAATGCGGCGCCGCCTGCACCATGCATGTCGGACGACTCCCCTTCCAAGTGCTCGCATGGGGGAAGACGGAGCTGCAGCACTTCTTGCGGCTGCATGCAGCCCGTTTTAGCAGCAGCAGCAACAGCAGTGGCACTAGGGTGGTGTTGCCGTGCAAGCTGCCCCCCGGCCTGAAAGTGTCGGAGCATCAACTGAAGCCGCAGCCTCCACCAAGATCTTCTGCAGCACCATCCACGGCAGCGACAGCTAAGGCGAACCGCTTCAAAGTCGCACAGGAGCGGAAAAAGCGCGCCAAGCATACGCATGGCCAGAACGTCACGTATTAAGGCCCCTTTTGCTTTTCTAGAGGCGGCAACGCTGCCCGGCATAAAACGGCATTACTCGAGAATCGGTGCAACAAATAATTGCTGACGGAGATTGCTGCTTTTGTCATTACAGCCGCAGCAGCTGTAAGGCCGCAAAAGGTGACTCTGTCCCGAATGCTGTTGTCTCCGCAGAGGAAAGCACATCGCTGCAGCTAGCAGACTAGCAACAGCACTCTGTGGCGTCGAGCAGAAGTCGTCCGGCTGCAGCGCCTCGTACGAAAGCCGTGTCGCTTTTTGCTGCTTTTTTCTCCTAGCGGCTTTTTGCCGTCTTTGTCAGCCGCACAGAAAAACGGCCTCTTGCGCCAAAGCCAGAAAAAGGCGCCCAGCCAGGGAATACGCCCCAATCCGCGGTTCTTACGTTAGCCTTTTTGCTTCTGCGGGCAACAACTAAAGATTCCTCTCGGTATCTTTGGCGTGTGGGCTGCGGTAGATTGATGGCCATGTGCAGTATGCTATCGCCAAGTCTGAGAACAATGCTCTGTAAGTCTCCACGGTTTGCCGAAGTCGCCAGTCCCTCCTGGCAAGCCTCTCCGCCTTCCTACTCCTCGACAAAATGCTGTAAATAAAGGCGCAAGGGGGGTCTTCCTTCATGCCCCCATTTTTCCGTATTCGCAGTGTGCGGGCCGAGCTAGCCAACATGCATGCGTCGTTTCTGGTATACATTCGTATCACGGCTACTGCGCCGCCAGTCAGCTCAGAGCTTTGCTCCTTAGGTGTAGCTCATAGAACACCAATTCTGCGCGACGCGAAATGCGGGCAGCTAGCCACGCCGAAGAAGTGGGACAGAAGTGCAAGCGAGAGGCAGCACGGGCAGCCAGACAACGAGATCAAGCGATCCTACGAAAGCGCACCGAGATGCTCTGCGAATGGCACTCACAGAGCGTTAAAAGCATGTCAGACACGTGCACGCACCAGCCGCAGGGGGGCACGGTGTTGAACGCGGCGCTGCCTGCGACTGTTGCGACGTCTCGAGGCTATCCAGTACGTGCTCAGGAAGATTTCATAGAGGCATTACGGTGTAGGGATTTAGAGGCAGATTCAGCTCCAGCAGGGTATAGGCAGCTTGGAGGCTGCGTCTCGTCATCCCTCGTGACGCAACCTTTGCTTCATCATGGGCGCATACGTAAATGGCTGCGAGTGCTCAACTGCTTTGGGGATCCCCCTAGGGAGTCGAACCAGGCATCAAAAAACACATACCGTGACGCACTTGCACAATGCAAAAGCCGCGCCCAGCCAGAGATCGCCTCTAACGAGCAAGTGTCGACGGCTCCTGCAACGCTTATTTCAAGGTCTCTAAACATGTCGGGGCCTAAATCTGCAATGTCTGGTCAAACCCGTAATACGGTATAGCGAGCTGAGGCACTTGTGAACAGTTTTTACTTCACCAATCACAGTTGTTAATTTAATAGTAAAGAATTGACTACTTGGATTGCCTAGTCGCACGACTTACTTACTGCAGAGTACTGGTAGCTCGATACAAGAAATCGCAGGGTGGTTTGCGTGCGCGCTAGGTGCTACGTCCAGTTATTTGTCAAGTGAGACGAGTGCTCTTGGGATGCACCTGCTCGCACGCTGGCTGTCTTTCTCCCCTCGTCGAGAACTCTGAGGGGTGTGTGCAGGGTCAGGCGACGGTTTTACTGAGAATCTATCAAGAACTCCGTATTTTTGCGTTGAGTCTGTCAAGAGTCTTCTTACGGAGGCCATAGATGGAGCACTTCATCTGGTTGCACTGCATGGCTCAGAGCATGTGTTGTTGCTCATCCACCGGCTGTGGATGCAGTGTGATGTAAAGTTGCCCTAGAACACTTTCCCGTTTTCCATCGAGGTGTTCAGCTCTTGAATTATTTGTTTATGTTTAGAAACAGGATTGGGGAAAGACCCTCTGGCGTTGTAGGTAGGTGCTGGCACAACGCCTTTTTGCGGCGGCAAGGCCGGCTTGCAAGCTGCTGTAAACGCAGTGGCTCCACAACTGGTAGAAAGGCATGATTTTTCAGCTCATAGAATGTTTCATGGGTGCGTTGATGAGGTTACTCCGGCAAGAGAAGTGTGAAGCCCGCTGGAATGGGCAAGTAATAGTATATTTCATCAGCAGGTTGAAGCTGTACCTCACTCTGTGGCCACACAAAAAGGACATAATAATATCCCCCACGATGTGTTTATTAGATGGGTAAACCTATAAGGTAGTAGCTCTTTAATGTAAATTTTCTGCCTGCAAGTATTACTACAGTACCTGGTCGTCATTCGTCCTGAAATCGGTCTATGCTAAGATCATCTCCACAGCACACTTTAACCGAATCGAGAAAGCCTTGGCAGTAGAATCTATCCATAAATCTGTGTATCGGAATATATGATGCCTCGGTCTGCGAAAAGCCACGACGTAGACCAGCAAAAATGCTTTGTCAATGGTTTACGTCATATCTGCCTGTGCTCTCACATCAAGTGATTGCACGATGGGCAACAGCTACGCAATCCAAAAGCCGAGCTATGGAATTTACACAATATAGAGACGCCTCGAACTTTCAGAGCTAATGATCGCAATTCCGGCGTCTTTGGCTGTGCAAAAAAGCGAAGCTCGGATTTATTGTAGAGCCTTTGATGTCGAGGCTGTATCGCTTGGCTCTGATCTGCAGTCTGAAGAGGACGAGGAAAGACTGCTGGAAGGCATTCATGCACTTCAGCAGCCACAGACAGCCCGCCAATAACGTTCCTTCCACTATTGTGGAAGATGGGGTCATGAAATC